>NC_136910.1:20707020-20992042 GCF_949606895.1 Notothenia rossii
AAGCTAAGGACCCACGATCCGCGTTTCTCTAACAGGGCTGCAAAAGAGGGGTTTGAGCAGTATGAGGCATGGCTACAATGGGTGATCTGTTTGGTATTTTGAAAAAAAACTTGACAGACGTGTTTTATATAGGTATGGCCCTACAATATATTTTTAAATATAGCATGATAGGTCCACTTTAACTCTGGTTTACTTTTCTAAATAAGAAACTAATGTCAAATGATGGCAATTTTAGTAGGACAACAAGACACTAACAGTATCAAATACTTTGTAAACTTGCAAGACTTTACATTTTTGAATACATATTTTTAATCACACCATCAGTTATTTTACAACATGATCAGGTTAATTGCATATGTTGTTATAAGAAGCAGCTTTTGATGGCAGCATGGTGGCCTTAATATGATTTTGGCAGTTAGCTTGTATGTTGTTGGCTAATGCTATGAGCTTTATAAACAGCTGAGGGGCAGGTAGCTGTAGAATATGTTGGTGTGTTTGTTGGCCCAGGAAGTCGATACTAAAGAAAACATAAAACACTTTAACTCATATTAAAATCTATCAGAATAAAAATGATGACATAAGAACACTGATTATGCCGTTTTGTAATAAAGTGTCACTGGATGTCACTATTGCTCTGTAAACAGTTCATTTATCCTGATTGTACCTGAGGTATCATGATGTGTTCTTCCCTTTACAGTCTATGGTTCTTCCATTGGCCGATGACTCCTTATGTAATTGGAGAAAATAAAACTACTAATAACTTTTCATGAAAAAAAAGAACACCGAATTTCGATGAAATAATTTGATGATGATGCTGATGATGATGGTGTAGATGTGATTGTTTCATTCTTATTACCTGCATCTGAATCACTGACCCACGCAAATTAAGCCACTTTTAAATGAACAGTGTAAATGAAGGCAAATATGTACATTGGGATCCCGGAAGTCGTCCAGTTTGGATCCTGCTTGGCTGAATGTTGCCTTTAAGGGCCTTAGGAATAATTAGATTATCTTCAATAGATAGAGAATTTAGAACAAATTGTATTCAACGCAAATATTTTAGGTCAATATATCTGAAACAGTTAATTCATTTAAATTACCTTGTTAAAATATGTCTATTTTATTTATTTCAGCAATACGTTTTTTATTTCCTTTTCATTTAACAACATTATCTATTTTTTGTTAGTTTATTTTGGAGTATTTTATTAATTTTACCATCTAACTGATGTTTATTTGTTTGTTTCCATATGTAAATCCCTTTTTTGTATGCGTATCATTATTAATATTATTTTATTATTATAGTTATTATTGTGTTATACAATTATTATCAGTTTTCTTTTTACTCTTGTTACCTTGTTGTTGAGATCATTGTGAAGTTTGTGTCTTTTGTTTTTTCTATTGCCTATAAATGATGAAGTTCGATATAAATGTATTTACAATACAAATAATTCATTTTTAAAAAATTACGATTTATAAAATGTACAGCAATGTGTTCCTCAGTTGCACCACATGTCAATTTTAACAAAAACAACATCATGAATAAGCATTACCCATGTTAAAAACATAAAAAAACAACAACAGCAGCTATTTTTGAAATGACATTCCCTTTGCATGTGGAAATTCCGAGCAGCCCCTGAACGCAGCAGGAACAGAGCGGTGGATGAGGGAGATTATCCTCCTTTACTGCGACTGTTAACCTGCTGTTAACACGGATCCTAACAGGAGGTGTTGGTTTGTGACACAACATGGGAAACGCCGACACCAAACTGCACTTCAGGAAAGCGGTGATACAGCTCACAACCAAAACACAGGTCAGTTATTTAAAAAGAAAAAACTAACGTCGCTTGTGTTTTAAATTCAGCTTGTGGAGATAAAGTTAGAGTGCCAGATGGTAACCTTAACTGAAGCCTCAATGACACAAAGTGGAAGGGAAGTCAAGTAAACACTTCAGTCAGTTTACAAATGAAGATGTCCTGACATAATATACATACATTTCGTGAAATAGCCTATAGATATTCTCCTCTGTATTTGTGGAATTTCAAGAGACTGTCAAAAGGCAGATTGGCCCTATTTGTGTACTGAGTCCTTCACCTGTTTTGTTTGTTTTGTGAAATTATCCTTAAATAACTTGAACATGTGACATGTGATTGTTAAATGTTGAATTGAATTAGTTTTCCTGCAGGCAGCAAGTGTTTCCCTCGCAGGTGCATTTAAGGTGGAACTAACTAGATGAAGTTGATAAGGATCTACTACAGACTCTGCACTCAGGCCTGTTTTTAGTGTTAGACAATAGATTAATCGAGTTACCTTCAAGTAAAAGAAAAATACATCTGTGATAGTAGGCTTACATGTATTCGGTTTTTTGGACAAACCAAAGAATGTTGACATTTTCTGAATGTTTAGGACTAATCGATTAATCACTTACTCAATAAATAACCGACTGATTATTTGGTATTGAAAAGTATCCTTAGTTGGTTGCTTGTGTTTTTTGTGTCCTACATAATTATTCTCTTTATGTTAAATACAGAACCAATTATATGTAGAATGTAATGTATGACTGTCATGTTGGAAAAGCAAACATTATCTACTACAGCTGTCATATACATGTAGTGGAGTACAAGTACAATATTTATCTGAGAAGTATTTAGATAAAATGAATATAAAAGTATCAGTAGAAGTAGCTTGTACTTAAAAGCAGTACTCGCATAGACTTTATAGGGTTTAAGACAACATCAAGTCAGAGACAAATAGGACAAAAGAACAGTAAACAAAAGGGATAAATACACTAAGGTTAATAAATAATAAAGGTTTTAAAATAAAAAGACACATATTCCGTTTTCTTCTGAATAGCTGATTCGAGAAAACTGTACTCAATAATAGGTGCACAGTAATGAGCAGTATAAAATGATGATTCTCCAGACTGAGATCATGATACGCACACACAAAGAATGACTTTTTGTCCTCTCCTGCAGCCTGTAGAAGCCACAGACGATGCCTTCTGGGATCAGTTCTGGGCCGACACCTCCACCACGGTCCAGGATGTGTTCGCTCTGGTTCCGGCCGCAGAGATCAGAGCTGTGAGAGAGGAGTCTCCATCCAACCTGGCAACCCTCTGCTACAAGGTAACGTGCATTCATCAGGATGGGGAGGAGATGTAAATGATGGTTTTTCAGTATGTATCCAGTCAGAGATGTCCTGGACTCAAATATACAAGTCATTTTCTGGAATTTTGAGACAATATGTTTTTATAGCATCTCAAAAATCAAGTTTCAATACATTTCCCTACCTAACAAAAGTGTGTTGTCTTGTTGTCAGAGTCACAGGAATGCTGCGGTTTGTTCACACACTTTACACGTTACACACATCACTGTTTGTAAAGGTCAAAGGTTATTTGAGTAAAGAAGATGGGGTGTTCTGTGTAGACCTGGCTGACAAATAAAATGTTCAACAAAAGGAACAAATAGGCAGTAAGACAGGATAACCTACATTTCTTAGAGCAAGGAACAGTTGGACATTGAAATCTTTAATCCCTTAATGTCAAGTTTTACTTTTAGAAGCTTTGTTGTTGTTATTCCACTCTGTCTAACAGTATCATGTAATGTACTCTATATTCTCTTTCAGTTTGATTAAGCTCACTATGAACTATTAATGATTTTTGAACTGAGTGAAATATTGAATCCCAAAACTCTGTGTTTCTCATAGCCGCACCATCTTGTAAAACAGGGGTATTTCTGATGTCTTGTGTGCCATTTTAGACACACTTCCCAAAACATGTTGCTGTTATATGTTGTATATTTTCAAACATAGGAATATCTACTAGAATTTGACATAAATATCTGTGGGATTGAACAATGTTTGTCTGCATGGTTTTTTTAATGACTTCTCACCACCAAACGCTGCTGTCTTTGTTAACCAGAACCAACAAATTAAATATAATCTTCTTTTAGGGAAGATAGGTCTAGAAATGTCAGTTGCCTGCAAGGCTCACCATTATCACATCAATTTAAAATGAAGTCAAATTAACTTTGGAGATATGTGTATGACACCTGTTCAAGGTAGGGGGCACAGGATGGAGAGAATATTGATGTTGAACACAGAATCTTACAAAATAAATATATCGTAATTGAAATCATAAATGTATAGACACCTGACTTTATAGTATTGTTCTGGTTTTAAGTTATGTGTTTTTCTCCCTCAGGCAGTAGAGAGGTTGGTGCAGGGTGCTGACTCCGGCTGCCCCTCAGAGAAAGAGCGTCAGATCGTCCTGAACTGCACCCGCCTGCTCACACGCATCCTGCCCTACATCTTTGAAGACGCTGACTGGAGAGGCTTCTTCTGGTCCACCGTGCCCGGGGCCGGTCGAGCGGGGGTACGACTCACACTGACACTCAATCTGTTCCAGGAAGTAATGCTGAGCAGAAACACTCTTGTATAATTCTTGCACTTTCTGGTGTGTTTCCTGTTTGACGCTTAGTCTGCCTCCTGTCTGATCGGAGGATATGAGGAGGGGGAAGCTCCAGAACTGAAAGGTCTTCAGGCTGTTAACTGCATCATTAATGATTTCACATTGAAGCTTGTGAGAGATTCAGTCCTGGGAGGGGACTGTAATAGGAAAGTTATGCATTGAGGAAGCAATAATCAAACAAAAATCACAAACCTGTGTGTGTGCGGGTTAAAAGGGTAAATGGATTACATTTTATATAGCCCTTTTCCAGTGTTTGCAGCTCTTCAACATGCTTTTTACATATTTTTGACTTTTTTTTATCAAGTCAGCAGTCACCCACATTCATACAGAGGCAGTTTGTCAGGGAGACAAACACTCACTCACTTTCACACACCTATGGCCAGGCCAATTTGGGCTTTAGAATCTTGCCCAAGGACACAGCAAGATGTTGACTGCAGGTGTTAGGGATCTAACTTCCGACCTTACGACTGGGGTATGACCTCTCTACCTCTACCAGTGCACTTGTGTATTATCAGTTTTCATACTGGTCAGGTTTTGGTCTAGAGTGTGTGGATGAAGCAAAGTAAAATATTGCTAATTTAACAGCTGGCTAGTTAGCTATCTATCTAATTGCCACATAAAGTTCCCTTAATAGCGCTCAGAGAATACCCATATAACGTGCTTTGCTCACAATAATTGCAGTCCCAAGCCCGTGATGTGTTTCTGGATCGCAGTGTTATGCTTCACCAGTGATCAGTTGGTGGCAAACACTCACATTGTTTGGCGGGGAAGAAGAAATAGAAGATGACGGCTCCCAAATAAACAGTGCATGTCTCAAAATTCACATAATTTGCAAATGTTTTACGAGAAAGGGAATACTAAATCCAAGCAGTAGAAATCTTCAGATCTTTGGGAAAATAACAAGCCTTGATGTTTTTATTGGTTGATTTAATTAACAAAAGAACAACGAATCAAAATTGTACCGTTAAACTTATTCTCAGAGGGAAATGTATAAATCTTCTGCTGCCTTTCCAAACTTGCAGCTGAACCTGAAGGAGAACAGCAGTCAGAGAAATCCTATCCCGCTGCAGACAGTTTGCAGAGTTCAATCCGTCCGCAGCCCCTCAGCTTTACACACATCAGAGGATTTGAGATTAGCACGTATAATAATCCACAATGGTTAGAAGTGATGGACAGAGCAGGATCTGTAAAATGAGACGGTTGCTGCTGTCGACGTCAGTGTCTGAAACCCACCCCTCCCTCCAGCCTCCCTCCCCCCTCATCTCTCCCTCACCTCTGCCTCATCTCTGCCTCCTGACGGCTGCTGGTTCTCTGGTTACCTGTACGACCAGGGACCCACCATCCAAACACTGCCCATATTGTCTGTCCCCCCCGATCCCTCCTCCTGGCCATGCAATGGTTGAATTAAAAGGGATTGAATGTCCCTTAATTACAGTGTTGGACTGGAGTAAAGTGCAGAGCTGCAGCAGTTGGAACAGAATAATGGGTTGTTGGTAGTTGTATGAAATCAGTTTGTGGTTCTGTGGGAGAAATTGCTATTGATTTGATTTGTTGGGAACAAAAGTGAAACATTTAGATTTTATAGTAGGGGCGGTCGCGATATCAGATTTTCCCCACATACATATTGTGGTCAAAGGAATTCACGATGACTATATACCATAATACAGGGCTGCCAACACTCACGCATTGAGCGTGAGAGTCACGCAATTAACCCCATATCTCACGCACTCACGCCACACTTGCCTTTCCTCACGCTAAGTTTTCGTCCAACATAAATGTATATAAAAATGGATTGAAGGAACAGCAAACCGAGCGGTCTACGAAATGAGACGGTCTTCTGGCTTAGTTCAGTAAAGTTGGAACGATATTGGGAGATTCAGATTTCACGGATCAATAACTCATGAACAAAAGGTTATTCAGACACAAATGACGTCTCCTAAGTACCGTGGTAAGGTTGACAACGAACTACAATCACATTTTGATTTTAAAAAAAGCCAATACGCGCCGTCCTCCGAGCTGGGCACATTACATTGGTCTCTATCCGCAGCCGGAGAAGAAACGAGTGCTCAGGGACCGTCTGCAAAGTGCAACTCCGAAAAAAGAGAATACAATAATATTCAATCACTATTATACAGCTTATTACTACCAAACTCACCACACACATTAATAGTCTCCTGGTGGTCATACTACAGCAGAGAGGTTTGAAGAATATGCTTTTGAATAATTTTGGGGAATATTTATAATGTAAAATCTTAAATAAATATGGCATCATCTTAAATAACTTTACTATTATACAGTATATTTCTACCAAACTCACTATTTGCATTGTTGTTGTTAGCATCTGGTAAGCTAGCTGCGCTAACGGATATAAGCTGTTTCTCAAACAATGAGAGGGAGAGCTCTGTCCTGTCAGACTGAGAGAGATAACTACAGCTCAGTGGGGTAAGGGACTCTGTCTCTGTTTAGATAGTTAACTTTAGTCTAGTTATCTCAGTGGGTCTTAAACGTTTTGGTCACCATTTATGAGAATACATGAAAAACAGTTATGAAATACTATATGACAGTAAAACAAGAATACAGTTTAAAAGGGGAGTGATTTGTAAAATATCCATAAAGAAAAATAAAATCTGTTTACAGTGCTGTTTCATATGGGTGTTGAGAGATGTATCCTTAAATTCATTTTGCTCACAAAATGCACCAGGTCTATGCATTTAACTTCAATGTTTAAAAAACAATCTTCCCCCCACTTATAAAATAGCACTTTACCTCTGCTTACACCTATATGCCATTTTATATGCTGTGAGCTGATTATCGAGCCTTCATTGTAAGAGTCGCGGGTACACTGTGTATGTGCGTATTCCACTGGAGCGCCCGGTACATTAATGGGAAACCCTAGTTTGTACATGTTCAATACATTTGTAACACTGTACACATGAACGTTTCTTTTTTCGGTTCACCAAAAAAAATCTCACTCCAAGTTGAACTCAAATGTTGGCGGCCCTGCATAATATCAATAGAACATTTTGAAAACATTTTTTTTAATTGCTATCAGTCATATTCATTTTTAACTTGAGGGTTAGATGAGAATATTGATACCACTCTGAAGTCTGTATGATACATTTGAAGCTGTAGCAAGCAACCAATTAGCTTAGCAGAAAGACTGTAAACACAGGGAGACTGCTAGCTTGGCTTGGTCAGTAGCTAACTACAAACACCTCTCAAGCTTAAGTATTAATGGTATTAACCAGGTAAAACTAATTTGTCAAATCTTTACACTAACATATATGTTTTTTTTGCAACAATGTATTGGGGAGACGAAGTGATAAGGTATCTGTTTGCCTTGTCTTTGTGCTAGGCTAAACTAAAAGTTTTCTGGACGTGGCTAAGCTTTCAGATACTAGACTCATTTCAATATTTTCATCGAAACTCTCGAGATTACATATCTCTATGCATATATCTTATTACATTTTACTGTTAAAACTGTTTACTTTGACTGAAATAGCAATATGAATGCAGGTTGTTTACTTGTTATTAGTAATTTAAGTAGTGTTGCTACTTTACTGTTGAGGAATGATCTTAAGTAATACTTTCTTGTTTCACCACAAATCACCACATTCTTAATGTGGTGTCTATAATAGCAAAACTACAAATGAGACATCTTCTATCTCCTCTCTTTGTCCTCCAGCATTTGGATGAAGATGGTATTGATGATGAATCGAGGCCGCTGGCTGAATCCCTGCTGCTGGCCATCTCTGACCTGCTCTTCTGTCCAGATTTCACCGCTCAGAGCCACAAGAAGAACAGCCCGGTGAGTGCACACTACCCTTCTATATTACACAGCCACTCAAGTGTGGCAGACGTTCAGCTGTGGCCTGATTATCCCTCAGTGCAGCTGGACGCAAACACCTGCCAATATTCAGAATCTAATCAAGGAGAACCAAAGCTTTGCATCAGACTTGTTCATTATCCGTGAATGACATTTCTGCAGAACATGTGTTGGTCTCAAAAGAACAATAGTCAACATTATGTGTCATTTTTATGTTCCAATCAATCCAATCCAATCAAACTTTATTTATATAGCACTTTAAAACCTTCAGACCAAAGTGCTACAGAGAGACACATCAAATATAAAATCACACAGCTCAGCTCACAAAACATAAGATAAATACATTTAAAATAAAAGATAGAAACACAAAACAAACCAGAATAAACGTAACAAGTGCAAAATAAAAAACATAAAAACAGCCATATAATAAAAACAATAGACAGATGAAAGCAAATAAAAGCAACAATCTACTTGTTTACTAATACGAATGCTAAGGAGAAAAGGTGGGTTTCAAGACAGGATTTAAAAACAGACAGTGTGGGCGCCTGTCTGATAAGCAAGGGCAGGTCGTTCCACAGTTTAGGTGCGGCAGCAGAGAGAGCACGGTCCCCTCTGTGCTTAGACTTACTTTTTGGCACCCTCAGGAGCAACTGATCAGTTGACCTGAGAGTGTGAGTGGGCGTGTAGCTTTCTAACAGCTCAGAGAGGTAGGGCGGGGCCAGGCCACTGACGGCTTTAAAAGTAAATAAAAGAGTTTTAAAATGAATCCTCGAAAGAACGGGCAGCCAGTGGAGTGAAGATAAAATGTGCTCGTGTTTGCGTGTGCCAGTTAGTAGCCGTGTTGCTGCATTTTGCACCATCTGCAGGCGAGCAAGGGAGGATGCACTTATCCCAATATGTAGTGCATTACAATAAATTAATCCAAGCGGGAGCTGACGAAGGCATGGATTACCGTTTCAAAAATGTCACTATGTATAAATGGCTTTATTTTGGCTGCCTGAGGTGGAAGAAGCTGTTTTTAACAACTGCCTTGATCTGGCTGTCCAGCTTGAGTTCAGGGTCCATCTTTATCCCAAGATGTGTGATGGTAGGCCTGGTGAAGTGGCCCAAGGATCCTAGGTCTACAGTATGCGAGTGGTCCGAGGGGCACCAAAAAACATAACTTCGGTTTTGTCATCATTTAATTTTAAAAAGTTGCATGACATCCAGGACTTAATGTCTTCAAGGCAGTTTAACAGTGGTTTAACTGAATATGAGTCGTTCTTTTTAAGTGGCACATATATTTGGCATGAAAAGTGATACCGTGCTTCCTAAGAATGGACAAGAGGGAGCAAATACAGGGAGAATAACAGGGGGCCTAACACTGAGCCCTGTGGAACCCCTCAAAGGAGAGGAGCAGACGAGGACTCAGAGTCCCCAAGGCTGACGCAGAAAGTCCTACCAGTCAGATACGACCTAAACCATTAGAGGGCTTTGCCCCTAATGCACACCCACTGCTCCAAACGAGCTATCAGGATCTCATGGTCCACTGTATCAAAAGTGGCCGTTAGATCAAGGAGTAAAAGGATAATTCAGGGCTCGACATTAAGGACTGCCCGATGGCCCGGGGCCATCTAGTATTTAGCTCGGGCAATGAAGCCTCACCTGCTGGTTGCCCGATCGGGCAATCTATTATGCCAGTATCATGGAGCTCGCGGATCCAGTAATGAGTGACCCGACAACTAAACATATCTATAACTAGTTTAGGTAGTTTGAGAGGTAATTAAAATAGCTACGTGTGATATTCTAACCTGAAGTGTGTGTTTTGTCCGCTCACCGCTGCATGTGATCATGCAGAGCTGCATGTTGACTCGTCAGCAGCAGCTGATCTCTCTCTCCTGTCAGATTAGACTTCACCGGCGTTTATGTCCATATTGATCAGATCCAGCTAGTTCTAGCTAATGATAAGACTACCTGCTTATTAAAGGACACCTAAACAATAAGTGTCGCTTTGCAACTGTATGAGGCCACAAAGTATAGCGCAGTATTATGCATTTGTTTACATGCCCACCAGAACCCCGAGGCATTACCAACAGATCAACGCACAATCAACCCATACAGGACATCTCTTTCTCCACATTAAGTGTTAGACATTAGAATTGACTATTCTTGTCTGTCACATACTCTTCTTGCCTGTCACATAAGTGGTGCAACTGAATTATTTTGACCGAAGAGATTTAGATTCGCCGGGTAACAGGAACTTTGACGTCGCCATTTTGTGTGCTTCGCGGATACGCTCGGCTCCTCTCGACTGCTGTTCGACTGCTTCTCGGGTCTGCTCGGTCAGCTTCCGGATGAGGAGGCATTCGTTCGACCAATTTACAGTAGATAACATTACAAACATTTTTAACAGGGGCCATAATAGTGTAAATAATGTTTGTTTTTGGCAGTTACAACTGAATGTAATGTTTTCTACTTTTTTACATCTGGGAAGGCATTTGCCTTCATCAGATGGAAAGTGTCTTGACCAACAACTTAAGTATTTATTATAGCTATGCAGGGCATGCAAGCAAGCAAACACAAACTAGAACAAACAAACAAGTGAAATTTAAGAATAAAATTGAAATTGTACAATATGATATTGTGGTGGTTCAGTCTAGAGAATGCACCAGACAGCATCTAAGACCTGCAAAAATCTAAATTTTCTAGGGGGAGGCCCCCCAAACCCTTCGTGCCATTTCGTCTGCGCGCATTTTTCAGGGGTAATCTCTATTGGGCTCAGGGCCATCTGTAAATAAAATCCTTAATGTCATGTACTGGTTAATGCATTCTGTTGTCAAAAGGATATCATTAAAAACTCTTAAATGAGCTGATTCCGTGCTGTGCAAGGTTTTAAAACCAGCTTGGAAGACCTCGAGTACCTTATGCTCTTCCAGAAAAGCGAGAAGTTGACTGTAAACAATCTTCTTTAGGATTTTGGACATAAAAGGCCATTTGGAAATGGGCCTAAAGTTTGCAAGAACTGTGGGATCCAGACTAGGTTTCTTAATAAGTGCTTGTACAACTGCATGTTTCCAATTTTCCAGAACAACCCCTGTGAGCAGACTGCTGTTAAAAACATCAAGAACAAAAGGTCCTACAGTGTGGAATACCTCTTTAAAAAAATCGAGCAGGGACAGGGTCGATTGGAGAACCAGAGGGCTTTATTTTGGAGACAATCTCCTGCACAGAGGACAGAGTCATAGGCGCCAAACGGTCAAAAACAGCAAAGCAGGGAGCAGAGACAGAGGTGTCGTTTGATGGAGCAGTGATTTGAGTCCTAGTTGAAGTGACTTTATTAATAAAAAATTGAAGAGAATGTTCACAGACTGCAGGGGATGTTTTATTGTCTGAAACAGTACACAAGGTTTGTGACAGTTTAAAAGAATGATGTCAGAGAAATGATTTCTTTTTGCCTCTTTCACAGTTGTCTGATAGAGATGCCAACACTGCATCAGCATTTTAAAAGAGACTTGTAGTTGTCCTTGTTCCATCTTCTTTCAGCTCTACGGCATTCACGTTGGGCAGCCCGAGTCGTGTCATTTAGCCAAGGCTCGGATTTAGTTTTGGGTTGCCTTGTTTTTAATGGAGCCACAGTGTCCATAGCAGCTTTACATGTGGAGTGAAACCATAAGCTAAGCTCCTCCGTAGTGTTAGACATAGGCTCATGGATAACACCGTTTTCATGATTAAACACGGCCGAGAACTGACCAGCAGTGTAAGTGTTAATGATACGAGATAGCCGGGCAGCAGCGTGCGGTTTGACAGTAGTAGAGGCAAGTGTAAAATCAAAGAAAACAGGCATATGATCAGAGAAAACAGCGTCACATATGTCCAAGTTAAGAACAGGCAAACCATATGATAAAAAAATATCAAGTGTGTGTCCGCGTTCTTGCGTGGGGCCAGACACATACTGAACAAGAAAAAAAGAGTCTACGAGGTTTAAAAATTCCTTTGCCATAGGTTTCTCAGGACAACACACATGGATATTAAAATCTCCAACAATAAGGACACGGTCATATTTCGGCAATCAGATCAATATCAATCTCATTTTTGACATTTAACACAGAACCAGGGCTGCTGGATTATGGGGAAATTCTGATTATTTCGAAGACACTTAATTTTTTACTTTAAACGCCCTCTGTGATAATGAGATTCTAATTATTTAGGAACGATTACCAAAAATAAAGTCTAGTGCAAACAAGCTTGTGCTTTAGCATGCATAAATACAGTGGTTGTATAGAATTTAATGGTGATGATGACCCAGTTAAAAAGTCAGTGTAAGTATACTGAAAGCAGAAAAAGGCACAACTGTACTCTGAACCTGTTAATTTGCTAAGGTTGACCGATTTACAGAAAATTACTAAATGCAATTATTTCAATGATAATGCAAATGTAATATTATTTACAATATTAGAAAGTTTGCTCATTTTGCATCATTATTCTCTTTATCATTGAAAAATAAGTTGAAATGATCACGTTTCGGTTTTCTTGAAGAGTTCTGTATCAAACAACTATGTTTTGTCAAGTCCGTATATGATTGGTCCGCATCTCCATAATACTTCATAGTATATTCACACATTTCACAAATATAGCACTATTTGCGAATTGAGTATTCCACTAATCTTTAATGCAATTTCAATACAATAAAGATTCTGCATCGCATACTGTAGAGATGAAGCCCTAGCAAATACATTTAAATTGATATCAATGCTCCCATTTAACTTGCAAACAAGTATTCTCCAAGATTTGCAATGGTCCTTCAAGAGTCTTTCCACAGAGGGAGGAATACACCTTTCTTTATGTGTTAGCCCTTAAGCTACAACAATGTCAATGCCTTTATGTAAAAGGCTAGTCCCTGTTATTGAGCCCTGAGGCGGTACAGTCACTGTTCTTATCTCCGCACAATCTTCAGTAGCTGGAGTTAATGAGTGACTCTCCCTGAGACAGAGGGGGGAGGAGTGGCCATGTTTGTCAACTGGGCTGAGGAGAGGAGGGTGGACATGTCTTAATTGTGCTGAGCAAACATGTGTGGTGCTGGAGAGCATAGGAGGTGGCAGGAAGTGTAAGCTCTGCTGCAGGTCTTAAAGGTACCCTATTATACGGTTTACCCTCAATATATTATAGTTCTCAGTTATATACAAAACACATGTCTCTGAAGTGTTTGGTTCGTAATACCAAACAGATCATTTCAGCATCCCATAATCCCCTCTGTTTCAGCCCTGTTTCCAAAGTGCTGATTCTCTGTCTGTTACTTCAGATGAAAATAAGGAGCTACTCCCCACGCCCCTCTGAGAGAGATTTGGTTAAAAAGAACAAAATTGTGCTCTACGAGGAGATTCAGGTGATAAGGGTGGGGGGGGGGGTTACCTGCTTACCTGGTTACACAAGCCAAAAAAACGTTATGACATCATAAAGTGGCCAAAATCTGATCAGCTCATTTTCAGACAGGTCTTTATATAAATAGATCAGGACAAAAAGGGAAATAATCTTTTTATCTGAAACTTTCAGAATCTCTTTACACAGAGGGGACACATGTTGATGAAGAAAATACATGACAAAGTGGATTTTGTATAATAGGTGACCTTTAACCTCTCCATGGTCGGAGCACTCATCACACCTCTCAGTCAGCCACCCCGAGAAAGCATTCAAAATGCCCAGCGGCTGTCGTCTGTTCCCACCTGCTTCTGTGACCTGTGGAGCATGCACACACAGAAACCTGGCTTAGGGTTAGTTTTCACTTTCCAGTATAGATGTGGTGATTTCAAGGTGATAAGGCATATGTGTTAAAGAGTCAATACACCCAAAATACCAAGAACTGGACACATTTTAAAAAGATAAAGCCTTGGCGTGAGAGCCACAGATTCAAATATATATTTTTGGTAGTGTTAGATCTCATTCATAGTCATTTTGTGGCTCTTTCTGCATTTGTTTGAAGATAGGTTTCTGTTGTTTTACTCATATTCTGTTACTTTTTGGGAATTGTGCATCTCTTGGTAGTCATTTTGTTTCTCTTCATGATCTTTTTGAGTCTCTGTTTGGTTGTTCTGCATGTCATTGTAGTCATTTTCTCTCTTTTGTTAGTAGTTTGCATCACTTTTCTCTGTTTTTGCGTTTCTTTGTGGTCGTATTTCATCTCTTGTTGGTTGTTTGATGTCTTTTCTTGGTATTTTTCTTTCTCTTTTAGGATGTTTTGCATGTCTTTGTTATCCCTTTTAGCATCTCTTTGTGGTTGTATTCTTTTACATTTTGCATCTTGTTGGTAGTTTTTGTTCAATTTTGTAAAATGTGTTGTTAGTATGTCTTTTTTTTGTTTTATGTTAGCTTCTCCCCAGTTAAATACTGGATTCTTTTAATTCCTTCAATATTCTTAAATCATCGAGATTATACAATTAGATTTCCCCTAAAAAGTATGAATTTGACAAAGATGTAGTTTTCGAATCACAATCCAAAATCACAAAATGGATGCTTCCTGGGTTTGCATCATCACCAGTGAATTTCCGTGTGGTCTGGCAGGGTGCCCTTTGTCGTCAGTTTACTTATAGAGAACAACGGCAGCACCTTGTCCATCTATAAATGACACTGTAGTTATCGGTGCTGAGGTGGCACATGCTGATATTGTCAGCTTAGTCCTCTTGTAGATTCCCATGATGTAAAGTAGGTGTGAACACAGTCCCACTGTCTGTAGCTGTGAAATGTGGCCCTTTGCAAATATTGATGTAACCTGATATTGCTCTATGGCTCTGAATAAGAAGTGAGTCCACAGTTAAAAAATGTAGTTCAGTGTTTTTGGCTGAAAACCTATTGTTTCCTGTTCTCCTTGTTGTAATTGAATGAAATGGAGCAGGTGCTTCCTTTTGTGTAGACCCCTCTTTAGGATATTGTGTGTGTTTGAGAGTCCAGACATCTCCTCAATTTCTAATATCTATTCATTCTAACAGAATTAGGTCATTTCGCTTCCCAATGTTTATTATAACAGAGAGCCTACAGATATTTCCATCATTGCATATTCTCTTAATTCTGTTTTCCCAGAGTTTAAGACAGTGTTTCTCCAAGTGGGGGGCGCAGAGACCAGGAGGAAAAATACTTGTGACAACAACAAAAAAGTATAGATTTGAAAATAATATGCTACAGTACAAGTACGTCTGGGTCTCAGAAAAAACACTTCTGGTGCTAGCGAGCTACGCTAACGGATATAAGGATTTTTTCAACAACAAGGTGGAGGAGAGTCCTCTCCCGAGTCCTCTCAGACTGAGAGGCTCAGTGAACTAAAGGACTCTCTGTGTTTAGATAGTTCACTTTAGTCGAAGTTATCTCAGTGGGTCTAAAACGGTTTGGAGTCACGATTAATGTAAACAATTATTTCCGAGGCACACGTTTATATGATCGTTATAGTTAGAAAAAAACAAGAGAATAAATGAAAAACAGGTATGAAATACTATATGACAGTAAAACAAGAATAAAGTTTAAAAGGGTGATTTGTAAAATATCCATAAAGAAAAAGTACATGTGATTACAGTTCTGTTTCATATGGATGTTGAGAGATGTATCCGTAGATCTCTTCATTTGGCTCTCAAAGTGCACCAGATTGATGCTTTTAACTTCAACATTTAAAAAAAAATCTTCCTGGGGGAGCTTGCCCCCGGACCCCCCTATGTGAGGTCCACAAACCACCTATAAAAATAGCACCCCTGCTTACAACTATATGACGTGAGCTGATTATCCAGCCTTCATTGTAACAGTCGCGGGTACGTTGTGTATTTGCGTGGGGAGTGTTGCAGTATAAAATTCAACCGTAGCGCCCGGTGCATTAATGGGAAACCCTAAATGTTTGAGCACCCTCTATGAAACGTCAAGCTACCCCACAGCACCCCCAAAAGAAATCTCTGGCGCCGCCACTGAGCCTGCAACCCCGTTTTGAAGAAGTCTGCAGTGCCTAACAGGCTCATTGCAGCCACTAATGCAGCCAGACTCGTCTGGTCTTCAACCTTCCTAAATTCTCCCACACCACGCCGCTCCTCCGCTCCCTTCACTGGCTTCCAGTAACTGCTAGAATCCACCTCAAGACACTGGTACTTGCGTACCATGCTGCGAATGGATCTGGCCCTTCCTACATCCAGGACATGGTTAAACCGTACATCCCAGCACGTGCACTCCGCTCTGCATCAGCCAAACAGCTCGCTGCACCCGCACTGCGAGGGGGGCCCAAGTTCCCATCAGCAAAAACACATGGGTTTGCTATCCTGGCTCCAAAATGGTGGAATGAGCTCCCCATTGACGCCAGGACAGCAGAAAGCTTACACATCTTCCGGCGCAGACTGAAAACTCATCTCTTTCGACTCCACTTCAAGCGATAGAATTACAAACAAAGCACTTATAAACTAATAAAGGACTGGCTTATCTAAAGCCAGTTGAGTAGCACTTGAAATGTTTTAGCTCTATGAAACCTGATGTATTTATATGATTCTGTTTTCTTCAAGTTTGTATTTTGTTGGTCGAATGCACTTATTGTAAGTCGCTTTGGATAAAAGCGTCAGCTACTGTAAATGCAATGAAATGTAATGTAAGACACACCTTTTGCCAAATATCAGCATTTTCTTTCTTTTCATTTTTTTGCAAAGTGGCAAAGTATTATAACTTATTGTTCTAGCAAAGGGATTGCACAATTGTATTATGTATTATTTTTTTGGAGCACACAGACTTATGGAGCATTGTTTTATTATCAATGTTCTAGCAAAGGTATTTTTAAAGTTTTTTTTAAAGGAATGCTCACGTTCATATTGGTATTTTTTAATAAATGTTTTACGTGACGATTTGTGTTGGGGGTGCCAAAGGGGGGGCCTGACAGAAAAAGTTTGTGAACAACTGGTTTAAGGTGATGCCTTCAAGTTCCTCCAAAAGTACATTTACAATATAGAGAAGTTTGATCCGTAAAGGATGTTTTAAGTTCTGCTTATTGGTTTTATTTACTAGCCGATACAGTCCAGGTATATTGTATGCCAATACTGAATACACATTTTTCTATAATAAATACAATGATATAAATGAATAAGTTGATCAAAATAGTGTGAGTGCTTCAAGGCTTGGTTGTAATGACTTAAATTATAAATCAATTATCAAAAATGGTATGGCAGCCTAAATGAGAACATCAACAAAATGTTTATGCCTTTGTCATTGTCAGGTTGTCCTTGACGTGATGATCATTATTCTTTGCTCTGCTCTCTGCTGCAGGACACAGCCGAGGACATTCGCTCCATAGACAGCTGCGAGTACATCTGGGAGGCCGGGGTGGGCTTCGCTCAGTCCCCTCCTCTGAACTACATCCACGACATCAACAGGTGAGACTGCAGCTCAGCAGGGACTGTGGAGAACTTACTTTTAGTTGTCTTGTTCATGTCAATTAAAAATAAATGTGGTAGAAAGGTTTGCAATCAAAACCGTCCATAACAATTGGGTAACTTGTTTTTGTTATTTGACATATCAACACAACCAAGTCTGATGGCATTTTACCTGAAGGTGGGACAACAGCGACATGATGAATTTAAATGGCCGTCACCCTGGATTCATTGTCCTCCAAATACATCGCTACCATCAGCCAATCTGAAAAATCATGCTAAAACTTGTTACAAGAAATAATAAGTCAAATGGTACCAAATATATGTTTGTGGTAGTTTATAATAAACCTGGTTGAAGGGGTTGTCTACCAGAGAGCACTGACAGGTCTTTTTTTCAAATCGGTCGGGCTATAGTACAAAAGCTTCCTGGTAAATGTTTAAATAACATTGATTTATTTTTGTTTTCTTGTCTGTTCAGGACAGAGCTGCTGAAGCTGCTCCTCACCTGTCTCTCTGAGGCCATGTACCTCCCCCCCTCCTCTGAGAGTAAGAACCCAAACCCCTGGGTGACCTTCTTCTGCTCCTCAGAAAACAGGTGACACAAACACACACATCCTCAACATGTGCATAAAGTGAGGCACCCTAAAATCATCTTTAGTGCAGCTTCTTCTAGAGATACTATCGGAAAGATAACATTGTTTTTGCAAATGTACTACTAGTCTATGACAGTTGTTCATAGATTTACCTTTTTGGAACAATAATAACTGTAAATATATACTTTATACAGGAAATATTTTGTAAAATGTTGATACAAAAATCTGTCAAATAAATTGGCTGCAAACTTGGTTTTTCTTGGGCACATTGAATTGCCATTTTTAAATATATATCCATATATTTATGAATAGGAGTGATATCTACAAATAAGTATTTTGTATCTATGAACTCATAACAAATTAATACAAAAGAAACACACATATATCCAGAGTTAAAAAAGTGAATGGAAGAGATTTAATTCACTTTTTTCCAAATGGTTTAATAATCCTGTCTTTGACTATTGATAAAAGTGTTTTCTTTTTCTAAAAATAATGGAACGCTTTTAAACTTGACCAAGATATGTCCACACAGGAGACATTTTAAGAGAAAAATAACAGTCAAAAACAGAGGAAGATAAAAATAGAACTATGAAATTCCCCAGTGGGAAAAGCGTCCTTGAACATGTCTCACCCTCTGCCATGCATTACCCCACACTATGTGACATGTAGCCCCTCTGAAGAGCCCCTTGCTCTGAACACACTGATAGCCCTCCATGCCCCTGACCTCCACCTGTCCTTCACTGCCCCCCCCCCCCCCCCCCCCAGACATGCCCTGCCTCTGTTCACCTCCCTGCTCAACGTGGTGTGTGCCTACGACCCCGTGGGCTACGGCATCCCCTACAACCACCTGCTGTTCTCCGACCACCGGGAGCAGCTGGTGGAGCAGGCGGTGCAGATCCTGATCGTCACCCTGGAGCACGAGGCCGGATCGGCCACAGGCTCCGCCCTCCAGGCCCTGGGCACCTCCGCAGCCCCCTCAGAGGTGGAGGAGCAGGAGGTGAGAGGGGGATCATTTTTATTATTAGAATAATCGTTTACTGATTCAGAGTTTAAAATCATGTATTTGTTCTTTTTTCAGCCAGCGGGACCCGATAACCTCTTTGTGAATTATCTCTCCCGGATACACAGAGAAGAGGTAAATTATGGATGTGCCAATCAGATTTCAGATATCAATAATGGCTTGATATGGCCAATACACTATCGTAGGAAAAATCATAATCTGACATGACCCATTAGTCTATGTCCAGTATTTTAAACTCAAATTACTTACATTTCCTTGATTATAATTTTTTTACATTTACATGTCTTTTACCTGATGCTTTTATCCAATGCGGCTTAAATACTTTTTAACACCGTGGACATGCCTACAGTATAGGAGGAGCAATTTGGTGTTAAGTATCTTGCCCAAGGACAGTTAAAGGTGGGGTATGTAATTTATTTCAGAAACACTTTTTGTTATATTCCATGGAATGCTCTTAACATCCCGATAGAAATGAATATATGAAATGCTTTGACCATAAATCCATACAAAAAATTCATCTGTGGAAGCCGTAGTGCTGTAAAAAGCACGAACAATCATTTTAGGCGGCCCGGCTAAATTAACTGGATGGCCTACCTGCCTGTCAGCCTTCCATCTGTGCACAAACTTATCTCGTGCCCTCATTGGTCATGTGCGCGTTCGTGTGTGTTGGAGGAGGGGCTTTGTAAGGAAGTAGCAGATTTTCTCCGGCTGTGTATTTTCAAATTCTAGCGCACTCGAGCTGGTTTCTCCAAAATTACCTACCCCACCTTTAAGTTTAATTTTGATTGTTTCCTTGGTGCTAAAACCTGCTGCTAAAAAGTTCAATGTGTGGAAAAGTTTTAAATAAAAGAAGCAGCAGTATTCCATAACTAACATATTGTGTGCTGTGGCAAGGCAAGTTAATTTATATAGCGCATTTCAACACAAGGTAATTCAAAGTACGTTACAAAAAACAATAAAAGCATTCAAATATAGTGCAACAAAAACACATCATATAGACTTTCAATCTTCCTGACCTTCCATGTCAGAGAACATTGGCTAGTCTTAACTCTTATCAGCTGTGGGTCGACAGATCAGCACGTCTATGTTATGTGACTATATTTTGGAGAATATAATCTGACCCGAGGAGAGAGATGTCACCTACTTTTATGCTCCCTACAATAGAAATACAATGTTAGATCAGAGTATACAACATCTGAGCTTTGAATATATTTGAATAAATGTTATACCAATAGACAGGAATCTGATCAAATAATTCAAATGAAAGAGTAATATTACACCGTCCAAAACTATTTAACAGCCTACAATATCATCTAATTCTCTGTTCATCAGGACTTAAGTTTTATCCTGAAGGGTCTGGGGCGGCTGATGAACAACCCTCTGGTGCAGACCTACCTGCCCCGCTCCACCAAGAAGATCCAGTTCCATCAGGAGCTGCTCATCCTCTTCTGGAAGTTCTGTGACTTCAACAAGGTGTGGAGCACGGTTCATCTGAATGATGCTAAAGCTACAAGATGGAGCAACTTTAGCAATGAACACCGAAAATATAGTGGTGTCATTGAAGGCTGCACGATTTGGAAAAAAATAAGTAGTTGCTATAATTCTGACTGATATTGCAATATGCAATATGTAGGATTTATTTTAAGTTTGTAGAACACTGTTTTTAGGTCACGACTTCTCTGCAGCACCACAGTACCTCATTCAGATATTTTCAGATATTTTGCCTTTACCAAATATTGCGATTAATGTGATTTGCGATTTTGCACTAATCCAAATTGGGATTTAAATTTTTGTTTTTTATTATGTCAACATAACTTTTGTCTCTTTTGCCTTAATATACTAGCAGCATCGCTTAAATACGCCACATAATATCAAAGCGATTTCCGAAAGTGGCGGATTTAGGATTGAAGGAGATCCGGGGCTTAGCCCAAGAGTTGTTGGGGGGTGCAGGGGTAGACTACTATTTTTTTACAACTGGGGGATGGACCGAACATCCTTTTTAGGGGGGTCGTCGCCTCCTTTAGGGGGTTCCGGGGGCATGCTCCCCCGGGAAGATTTTTTTTAAAATATTGAAGTTAAAAGCATCAATCTGGTGCATTTTGAGAGCAACATTAAGCCTACCTTAATAATACCTTAAAGCGGACAAAAGGCACTGGAGAACACTTATTAATTAACACCCTTTAATGAAGCAAACTAATGCCTTAACTCACTCAAATACAGTCGTTTACTTATTTCGGTGAAACGAATGTGCGTAGAATTTTAAAGAATGCGGATAGTCTCACCTTGATTCTGGCGCATTGCTTATTGTTTATAGACCTATTCTCATCCACCATCTTTGTTTGTGACGTAAAGAGTGTTAGATTCACGCTTCTGAATCGGACACTCTGAGTGGATGCAGTCGCAGCCAATCGGAGTCTGATTCAGAGGGTTGCCTGTCAGTTCCGTTCTCTGTCAGTTCCTTTGCTATGGTTCCGTTGTTAAGTGTACTGAAACGAGAGCCGGTATAATACCAAAACAATATAAAAATTGGAATACGTTATTTTAGTGTCTTAAAGGTAGACTGAGGTATGAAGGGTTAACGTTACATCTTAGGGTAATTTTTAGTCATGTTCTGTATACATACTAAACATATAAGGGTATAATTAGTGTGGTTACTCCATGTTTACTAGCTATAACATTAACGTTACATCACTCTTTTTCACTTCTTACTCAGTCAGCCAGACTACAGATATCACCATTAGATTCACAAACCTGAAACATCATCCATTTCTTCACTGCTGGTGATGACATTATTGTTAGCTGCTGATACTGCTGCTTCTGCAGCTTGTGGCGCCTTTTTCAATGAAAATAACTTTCTCATATCCATAACTTTATAGGCTATTAGCTTAAAACTCGTCAGGCACTAGCAGAGCCATATGGCGCTGGGCACTATGGATCACTCCTTCTTCAGGGCAGGGAAGGCTATGCAGTACGCAGGCTACTGTCCCGCAGAAGCTGCCTCTCTGGTGGACTCCGGTACTGCACATTACTCCCGAGACGTTTTTTTTTTTTTAAGTGAAACATCCGGGGCTTTTCAGAAAACATCCAGGGCTTGAGCCCAAGTAGCCACCCCCTAGCGCCGCCACTGATTTCCGACAAAGCCCTGTTTTAAAATAAAGCTCTGAAATTCATCATCACATGTAGTTCTTGATGTGAGGGAGTAAGATGGATGAATATGTAAACTCAGGTGTGTTTGTGTGTTTTAGAAATTCCTGTTCTTCGTGCTGAAGAGCAGCGACGTGTTGGACGTGCTGGTTCCCATCCTCTTCAGCCTAAATGATGCCAGAGCAGATCCGTGTGAGTCTCAGGGCTTACTTATATTTGCACATGCATATTGAGGTGAGTGCTAACTTGCATAGATGGTTGTTTTATCACCTGAATAATCTGTCTTTTTATACGCGTGTTTGCAGCTCGTGTGGGCCTCATGCACATCGGCGTGTTCATCCTGCTGCTGCTGAGCGGGGAGAGGAACTTCGGTGTGCGTCTGAACAAGCCGTTCACTCTGCACGTCCCCATGGACATCCCTATCTTCACAGGGACCCACGCAGACCTGCTCATTGTTGTAAGACATGTAATGTTAGAGGAGAGTTCATATTCTTTATTTAAAAACACTTCGCCCCAAACAGATTAGTTGTATACCAATTACATTCAAGTTACCTTGAATTCTTTTTTTTCATTAATGAAATTCTAAAAACAAAAATGATTTTCCAAATTAATTTGTGAAAAAGTTTATACACAACATTTATTTACAAAGTCTCACACAAATCATGCTATATATTCCATGTGTCATTTTGACTCTTGTTTTTTATGTCATGTTTTTTTTCTAAAGGAGCTCTATAAATAAAGTTATTGGATTAATAATAGTAATAATATAACATTTATATATATTACTGCTGTTGTTTATAATAATAATAATAATAAATACTAAAAGTATGACTAGAGTTCTGCTGTCTGTTCAACATTTTCTCTCTCTGTTTTATTTTGGTATTATTATTATTATGTGATCACATTTTATTTGATTATTTTTAGATCTTCCACAAGATCACCACCAGTGGACACCAGCGTCTGCAGCCTCTGTTTGACTGCCTTCTTACAATCATAGTGAACAGTGAGGACCACAAAGGAAATGTCGTGCCCTAATGGCTTGATCTCAGAACTGCAGAGAAATATTCTGCGTAATTTTGACTTTTTTTTTGCCCTCTACAGTTTCACCTTATCTGAAGAGCCTGTCCATGGTGGCGGCCAACAAGCTGCTCCACCTCCTGGAGGCTTTCACTACCCCCTGGTTCCTCTTCTCCTCGCGAGAGAACCACCACCTCGTCTTCTTCCTGCTCGAGGTCTTCAACAACATCATCCAGTATCAGTTTGATGGTGAAAAAATAGACAATATAGTGGCGGTTTATTAAATATACCACGTTCCTAGGCCGCTTCGTCTGAAAGGATATTGGAAAAGTCCTGACTTGTGCCGTTAAAATTCGCAACATTTGTGAAAAACCCACTCACGAGTGACGGGTGAAACTTGAAAGTAAATATAGTATAGTAAAGTAAAACGGAAGCATAAGGTGAACAAAGTAGGTCCAAGTACAAAGCCTTGCGGAACTCCATGTCTAACTTTTGTTTGCATGGAGGATTAAATTATCCGTACAAACTGAGACCGTTAAAAATAGTTATAAGTAGGACTTAAACCAGCTCCTTTTGTTTCTACATGTTTTCTGTCATGTTAACATCAACAAATATAAAAATCCCCTAATATGAAAATCAGTTATGTGGCTCTTTCAAACTCCTGACTAAATCTCGCTCACAGGTAACTCCAACCTTGTGTATGCCATCATCCGGAAGCGTAATGTTTTCCACCAGCTGGCCAACCTGCCGTCCGACACGGCATCTATTCAGAGGGTTTTGCAGAAGAAGAAGAAGTCTGGGATCTCCAGGACAAACTCCATAGAGGCAGAGTCCATAGAGAGGAGCAGACCTGCTGATTCTGTTGAGCTGGGAACACTCAAAGCCAGCTTAGTGGCCACTCCAGGTGAGAAAGGAGACTGTACAGTCATTTACAGAGGAAACATTCCCAGTTGACGAACTTGCATTAGAATATTACCTTTGTATTACAGTATCTGCAACATCCTTTTTTTACATATCAGAGTCATTTGTGGGGAATTTGGATATCTCATTTTCGCCACATTGAAAAAAATAAATGTCTCCATGTTTTTACAAATAATCATATCGGTCTTTAAATGATATATAGACAACCACTCTTTTTTGTTTCTTTGTATTCTTTTAGGGTTTCCTTGTTTTTCATATTCATTGTGAGTCTCTCTCTCTGTCTATTTTGTTCATTATTATTATTATTATTATTCTGGATCCCCATTGAAATCAGTTGTAACAGCTGTGAATTCAAGTTGTCAAATGTGCCCCATGAAGGTTTAAGAAAAAAATTCAGAGCCACCTTTCAAGCCTTGAAAGAGCTGAAGATTGTAATACTCAACTACCAATATTTATTTGAGCAATTCTCTTTTCCTCTGCAATTCAAAAAAAGAATGTTTTTATCCGTTAGGAATTGATAAGATAACGGCGAAGTCCCAGGTGAGTGTGGACGGCACCATGATCACCGTGCCTACCTCTGACTCTCCTGCTGACACCAGTGCTGTGGGCGGAGCCAGCGACACAGAGTCCAACTCAGAGAGAGACCACGAGGTACATCACACTTCACATCACTCTATCTTACTGTTTTTCTTACTGCAGCTAAAGTTAAAGTCCTGTGCTTTTATTTTATAATCAGGCATACCATTCAGAGTCGGAAGCAGCGAGGAGTCAGTTATCAAGTGCATCATCATCATCAGCAGCAGCCTGGAGCGCTAACACAGACTGGGTTAGTGGAAGTGTTTTCTACTTTTTACTATTCCTTCTATTTGTATTTATTAAACTCATCATGCTGCTTGTGTGTTCTCAGGTGTTGTCATGGAAAGCCAAACTTCCTCTACAGACCATCATGAGGCTGTTACAGGTACTGGTGCCTCAGGTGGAGAAGATTTGCATTGACAAGTAAGAATTGATACACGTATTAATCTCAGAAGCATTTACTGACCTATTTTAAAAGAGGTAAATGGCCAGTTTAGTGCCATCTTTTTCAGTCATGTTCGCTCTTGCTAATCATTCTAACAAACCAGTTATCATTCTGGTAACATAACTGTATTTTAGCAGCAAACTGCTTTTGCTGCTAAAATAAATCATGCTCTCGGTGCTAGATTCTCCCAGGGAACTAGGGGTTTTGGAAAAAACCTTTGCATGAACATTTTAATTTAATGATTAATCAATCATCAAAATGTCTGTCAATTCACTAATGGATTATCCCCTTATTGTTGCATCTCTTATGATGAATGTTTAAGCAATCAGTTACCTATTTGCAGATCAAGCAGATACACAGCAACTGATTATTATAGGTCCAGTATTTACAGTCGTTTAGCTTTGTTTTAGTTTCAACAAACTCCTAAGAGAAATACCTGCCTCTTCAGATGCTAAATTATCCACTTTCTTCACTAGTTACTTGCTATATTTGTTGTGTTTGGTGTTGGTCAGGTAGTCTAAATAATGTGTTCATAAGATCTTAAACCAAAACTTTTATGTTGTTAAATGGTAAACCAAAGAAATGGGCTGAAAAACACCAACATGTACGGCTCTGAAAAACTGCAATACTGGTCAAAATCCTTTCATCACTGCAACCCCTTTGATATCACACCATAATTAGTGCAGTTTTAATGATTCAGATTAGTTATTATATATTGTTGTCATCATCAGGGGTTTGACAGACGAGTCAGAAATCCTGAAGTTCCTTCAGCACGGCACGCTGGTCGGCCTCCTGCCCGTCCCTCATCCCATCCTCATCAGGAAGTACCAGGCCAACGCTGGCACGGCCATGTGGTTCCGCACCTACATGTGGGGGGTCATCTACTTACGGTAAACAAACATGAATATAAGCCTGTATGAAACCTCTTTATTTTACGTGTTATATTTTGGTGCAATCTACGGAGCCCCTGAGAGGCATGTGAGAAAAATGAAATGTGAGTAATTTATTTCTATGATCTAAAAATGTCTCTCTCCTGTGTTCATGATGTACAAACTGGGAGAGGGGAAACAGATGCCAGGGTCATTTATCAAAGTTATTTATTTTTGATTTATGATAACAGGTTGGACAATTTTTTTTTTCTTTTGTCAGGATTAAATGTTGGTTTTTGTGATACTGTTCGGCCACAAGAGGCTGATGTTCAATCATACTTTTTTTTCTAAATAAGAATAAAAGTATCTATGTTTATTTCTACGTGAGCTTAAATATCTCTCCAAAATGTTATCACAAGCTACATAATTTATATCAAATTCACCGATATTTTTAAAGCAACCTGAAAGCTTATTCTGAAAAAAACGTTATTTCCCACCTGTTCTTCAGTCATAAACACATAGAGAGACAAATAGATTTGACTTGTTTCTCTATCCTGATTTTTGTTACTACAGCAATGTGGATCCTCCCATTTGGTACGACACGGACATCCGGCTCTTTGAGATCCAGAGGATTTAGAGCAGCTGTTGAAGGTGTTCACTTTGTTCTCTTCACACACTCACCAACAACAGGATCTGCTGGTTTCCTGACACCTGAACTTTGCTCAGAAGAAACAATTCAAACTCTCTGGTGCTATTTGAAACAAGCAGAGATCATCTTGTACTTCATTCCTGCCAATTTTCAGGTTTCAGATAAAAAGACAGAATGTTTTAATGTGTCAAAACATACTATGCATCATATACAATCACTGTCATTAACATTGCCAAATCGTCATTAAATCTCACAAAATCAGGAAATGGGTTGCATTTTTTTTATTCAATGTTCCAGACTAGCAAAACTGTCTTCATAGAGTTTGGGGCACTTTCACGTTGAAACAGGAAAAGGACAAACAAAAGCTGTTGTTGACAGAAAGTGGGAAAATCCTAGTTGTTCTCCAACCAGATACGAATGTTTGCTGAACCTTTAAATGTCCTTTATTGGTGGTTGAAGGTGGTTCCTTCACCAAAGGTCCAATGAGATTTTACCATTCAACACTACTTAACTAAGTAGTAGTAGGTGTACAAAGGGAATCCTAAAAGTGAAAAACTAAGGATTCAACTTAGGCAATGTACAATCGGCACAATGTCGTATAACTTCAACGGTACTACCACTAAGCTTCAAACTTGCAATTGCATTTCGCGACAATCAAACAAAACTTCACATTGATAAATCTACAAGTTAGAACATTTTGGTTACATCTATGTAAATATCCCCTCTGTGGGACGAATAAAAGTATTCTGATTCACATATTTGATTCCAAGAGGCACCAGCATATACACAGCAGAGCTGTTAAATTGGACTAGCAATGATGTTTAATGTCCCTAAAGGAACCTCTGTAGTCTGATTAAGCCAATTTTTAGCAACCACCCATCTTAAGCTTCCAAATTCAAGAGTTTACTGAAGCATGTTCATGTCAATTTGAAAATGTCTTAAAGGTAGGGTAGGTAAGAATGGAGAAACTAGCTCGAGTGCGCTAGAATTTGAAAGTACGTAACCGAAAAAAATCTGCCTCTTCCTTCAGACTTCCTTACAGAGCCCCTCCTCCAACACACACGAAAGCGCACATGACCAATGAGGGCACGAGATAAGTTTGTGCACAGATGGAAGGCTGACAGGCAGGTAGGCCATCCAGTTATTTTAGCCGGGCCGGCTCAGATGATTGGTCGTGCTTTTTACAGTACTACGGCTTCCACAGGTGAAATATTTGTATGTGTTTATTGTCAAAGCATTTAATGTATTCATTGCTATCGGGATGTTAAGAGCATTCCATGGAATATAACAAAAAGTGTTTCTGAAGTGAATCACCTACCCCACCTTTAAGCTTTTAAGGACTATTGGAACTAAAGGGAAAAAACATGAAAAACAGCCTAAAAAAAGAAAACAAATCCTCAAACTCTTTTTCAAACTCCCATTTCATATATAAACCAACTCATTTATAAGTGAGTATCATGTTGTTTTTCCACTAAACCTTTGTATATTTCCTGCTTTAACAGTCATGTGGTCAGAGTTATGCCTCTGCTGCAGGTCAGGCAGAGATGAGCAGCTCCATCAGAGCCCCCACTGAGTGCATCCTGTAGAAAACACTGAGCGGCTGACCCAGGTTCACCAGAACAAACCACACGGAGAAGCCGAAAAACTGTTTCCCCAGGCCGTTCTCAAACTGGGGGTGGACTCCAAACGCAGGGATCACCCACAGCTGCAACAATAGGGAACAACTTTTTACAGCAGAAATAACAAAGAAACTTTTATTTATTTTTAACACGTGTACCTCGCTTTAGGAGAGATGTTTAGGTGTCCATAGAGGACAAAAAAGTTATAAAAACCCGCCCCAAAAAGTTTATAAATATTATTTTCCTCTTTCATTGAGTTAAAATGTTAACGAACTTCACTTCTTAAAGCAAAATACTGATTTTTTGTATTTATTTTAAAACACTAAAATGGAATTTAAATAGCCAGGGAGAATTGTTTTTATGTTTCAAAGTCTAGGAAATGTCAATGATGAGCAACATGAGTTAAGATGCATTTAGTATGATTCAAAAAAAGTATCCCTTCCTACAACTGCTAGGAAAATATTATACATTAATATTATATTCACTTTTACTGAATTTAGTATTTTACCAACATCAGACCTAAAGTATTACTACCTAATATTATATCAGAGTGTAATCATTTTCAATAAAAACAACTCAAATATAATTTGTATGTGAAGTGTTAGGGGATTATTTTTGGTCTTACAGACTGTACTTCCGCTACACCCCTTCCCCATAAGACTTATTAAAGGGTACTGACTGATGGCAATAAATGCAAAAAAAATCACAACCTCACAAGATGTATGCTCAATCATTAAAAAAGTCAAAAATAATCAGAAATAAATAAAGATTCTAATAAATCAGACAACAGACACTCACCATAACATTAGAAAGGATGAGGAAGGCACAGATTTCTTGTATGGCTCTTTTGGTCCAGGCTTTTTTCCCATCATGCTCTTCAGCAGCAGCTGACGTATTCCCCTCCAGCAGCGAAACATCTGTCTTCCTCTCTTCTGGTGTTTGAGCAGCAACCTTTTTCTTAGGCTGTGGCAGAGTTTAATGTTGAAACAAAATCTTTGAAATGGCTGACTTCCAGTTCCAGTATACAAAACATTAAATGCAGGGAGTGCTATACAAAATATCTAATTTGACTGAAACAGAAATAATTTTGCCGTCAAAAAGTTGATTTACTTGAAAGATCTGTAAAAATGGTGTTATAATTTATTGTAAATAAGCTATTTATCAAAAGCTTGATGAAAAAAATATGAAATGTTTACATAAATAAGACTTAAAATGTGTATTTAACTAAAAGCAGCCCTAGCAGGTACCTTGAAGATGCTGCTCCGCTGCTTCTCCTTCCTCTTGACGAAGAGGTTGGGGTGCCTGTGCAGGCCTTCGATGATGAAGATGTTCTGGAGGATGAGCTCCAGCAGGCTGAGGAGTGAGTAGGACAGGTCCAGGTCCCCCAGGGGCCTCTGGGTCCCCACAGCCAGCGCCGCCACCAGGGAGAAGTAGGACAGGGCGAGCTGACCCAGAGAAGCTGCCACCAGAAGCAGAACATCCAGGCTGCGGGTGGGGTTGTGCCCCCCCTCGTTGGCCCTCCTCTCCAGCCTGTAGACCAGCATCCCGCCCAGGGAACACAGAGACATGGCGGGCATCACGGCAAGGTGGTACCCGTAAAATATGTGGAAGGCGGTGAGGCGGAGCTGCTGCTGCCCCACCCAGACCTGGTAGAGAATGAAAACGGCCACCCCAGCTGCGAGCACCAGGGCCCCCAACACCAGCCCGTATATGACCCCCCCTTGGTAGACAACTTGGAAGGTGAGCTTCTGAGACTCGTGGTGGGGGCCCGGACTCATCCTGCGGCCCACGTTCTTCCACATGACGTAGATCAAGCAGCCTGCCATCAGGTAGAACTCCATGTTGAAGGGGTAGAGGATCTCGAAGCCTTTCCTGAAGATCAGGCAGCCTGCACTCGCACTGCACTGGCACCAGGTGGAATTGGCAAGTCCTGAAGCAGGCATGGAGGAATGTTTAAAATATATAGACATGTAGTACACGCACTGGTAGAGGACACATTTAAGTAATTTGCTTGAGTAAAATGACTGATTATACAGTAAACTACCCTGTTAGTAAGTTACAATTCTGCATTGAAAGTGTAACGCAAGTAAGTATATTCAGTCAAATGAAAATGTAAGTATTTATAATTTCCTCTGTGACTGTTATATATTATGCCAGTTTTTTATCGATTGAGTGGTTGCTTTGTGAAAAAAGTAAGAAATCCCAAATCTAAAAATCATTACTAGTATATTACACTTATTATCAATATTAAAAGAAAATCAGTGCATCTTCTTGTCGAGCTGGAACCATGAAATGTTTTTTACATAAAGAAATCTGAAATGATAAATATTTAGCCATTCATTTTCAGCTTATCTTATTATGATTTCAGCTGGAATAGCACATTTTCATGTATTTTGTGCAAACAAATGTAATTGTATAAAGCTTTCAGATAAACACAGTTTGGTAAAAAGTACAATATTTCCATTTGAGATGCAGTAGGGTAGAAGTAAAATGTAGTATGAGGATAAAAACTAATACTAATATTAATCAACAGTGCAAGTGCCTCAAAATGGCAAAACTTGAATACATTTACTTACTTTTCAAAGTAAGCCTACCTGCTAAATCAGAGCGGTCTGCTTCAGATGAGTTTATGTTGCTGAAGTCCAGCCGGTCTTCTTTCTCTAACTCGATCTCCTCGTGGATGGTGTCCTCCGTCACGGCGTTGAGCCACAGCACCAGGTCAGCGGAGAGGATGACCATCAGCCCCGACCTGCAGCACATACAGGCAAATAAGAAGGTTCAAAACGCAAATGCAACAATAACATTCCCTCGAAAATTAAACCTGTGGAAAATATACATGCACCTGGTGATGATCTTATGTCTGTGAATGCAGTCTTTGGAGTGAGCCCACAGTAAATATGTCTGCAAAATAAAACCAGTATAACCAGTTATACAATAAAGCACTATACATTTACTAAGTACTTTTTTTAAATAACATTGTCATGCTACAGAAAAAAAAGTTATAGAGGGCACATAAATGAGCCAAGACATGTTGGAATCAAAGTTTGGTTCCGTTTTGGATTTTTGGTGTGCAGTAGAGAACTAGATTCTATCTACCTTAAACGTTTCAACTTTTATAAAAAATACTTATCGTTTTTGAGCTGTCACATTATAAACCAATATTTTTGAAAATGGAATGGTTATTCAAGCTATCTGTCCCTTGATCTTTCACACAAATATTTGATGACCAAACCAATTTCACTGGCTGATGAACACTCTAAGCTGTAGATCAAATCTCTCGACAAAGTTGGCAAGTAGACCTATGAGTTTATATTGTTTTGTGACACAGTTCCTGAATGTACTTTACTTGTGGGGTGATTTTAAAGACTATGCCGTTTTTAAAGCAATTCAAAGATTATTATAAGGGATGTTTGAAGCTCTATTCGTACGCATGCTTATTACAATTCAACATTTGCACAGTTTGTCTTTTTCTTGTTTCAATCAAGATAAATCCATAATAATAAATGTACATTTAGCATTTTTTCCCAAGGGCTGTTTAAATAACACATTCCTCCACTTGGCCTGGTGAAAAAGGTCACCTTCTATGGCATGCTTTGTCCATTTATTTCTTTTTATAATAGATAAGAATATTCATACTACTAGCTGTTACATCACAATGGTCATGTTCCTTTCTTCCACAATCCTCTTAGTTTTGCTCATTGTAGCCCCTGTTCAGTGTGAACCAGCTGATGTTCTCTTTCCCATAGTATACAAATCCGTACCTGCAGCGCGAGGAAGGGAGCCTCGATGAATGGAGAGAGCACTTTAGCAGCGGGCTTACACTCCCTCATGCTGATCAAATAACCAACCCTGAAGATATACAGCAGCAGACTGAATGCAGCAAACAGCATGAGCACCACTGGAGCACAGGGAGAGAAAGACATATTTATTACAGGATTCAAACTAATATAATCTAGTATTCTGTCAAAATGATACAGGAGCCTACCGGTGACAGTGATTCCCCCGGCGTGGTGGTCCTTGTGTGGGCAGATGCCAAGCTGCTTACTGGCCCACAGCAGGTACCACAGCATCCACAGCATGCTGGCCCCCATCAGCAGCAGCATGAACACCTGGGGCTCCTGGCGCTTCAGGCCCTCAGGGTTGAAGGCCTGCCCAGCCACCAGGGCGGTCCCCAGCAGCATCAGATTCAGACCCAGCAGACCTGAGATCAGACGCCTCCCGCTGGGGACCCACACCAGAACCGGGTCCTGCTCCGGCTCCTGGATCTGAAGTTCTGAGTTCTTAACTGGTTCATTTTTTTGGAGATTTCCAGCTTTCCCACTGGAGGAATCCAGCTCTGTTAAGCCGTTATCATTCATGATTTTACTTCAAGATACAATCCTTAGTTCCTTTCACCTTCCTTCTTTTTTGTCTGCTTTCCATTCAGTTCCAAGGACTTTCTCTTTTTACTTTCCCGCAGTTCGACATGTGAAGGCTTGCAACTGAAGGGTGTTGCAATCCGCCTCCCACACCAGTGTAGGTGTGTTCACAACATTTATAACACACCTTTCACAGGTGTAGTGTTTACTTTTCATGTTGACCTTAGTTTTACTTGAAGTCACTTCCTGGTCCCAAAGAAGCTGAGCAGAATCTTATCTCAGCTTTTGTTTGTTTAAAAGACTTAAACACAAACCCTTAAAAGGATCATTTGTATATGAATACTCACACTGTGTACTTTAAATTCCTGAGGAACAATTTTTTTGGGCAGTGTTTCTTTTGGTCAGTGAGGTTATTTTACTTTGGAAGGGTTTATCAGCCGGGCTCTCTGCCAGGTAGTGCCACTGCTTGTGTTCACTCTACACCAGGAAATGACTAATAAATGAAACATCACTCTTATCACTTCAAGTAGCAGCTAATAGTTCAGTCACAGCTGATAACATGCTGAAACGGCTGGATTTAGTTTCAGCGTCACGTTCAAATGTTCATGCAGGTGGTTTTGCATGTTTTAACCAATTTAAAACCAATTGAGTGTAGGCCAGCTTTACATCACGCCTTGTATTTTGTAAACATGTTGCGTTTGATATGGAAATGTCATTGTATTTGTTTCCGCTATTTAGGAAAGGTGCTGGTTTCCATGTATTTCCCTATTGTAGGGGAGCACACGTCAGTAGAACTTTGAACTAGTTTGAGTTTTAAAAGTCATCAGACCACACAGTCTGCATTATTTTTGGTAAAGATTACAGGGGCTACATTTGTAATATAAATGCATTCAAACTAGATAAATGCATAATTTAAAAATGTCAAAGATATTAACTTCACTATCTTCTAAATGGTTTTAGAAACACACAGAAAGTAATGGAAAGCATGCCTGAACAGTAGGAAAAATGTATCCAAAAGTCTGAAATTGGGTTGCAAAATACAGCTACTTCTATATTTAAAGTATACTTTATTTTACTTTAGGGATTTCAAAATTGCGAAAATGTTAAGGATATACTTGGGTTATTATTCTAAATAAAAAAATATCTATGTTGCATTATTCCTGATTTAACCACACCATCATTAGTTAATAAGAAATGCAGATAACCACATTTTATATTTAATATTGCTATTTTCAGTGCAATTGTTACTGCCACAACGTGCTTTCTTCGTGTGAGAGAACGAGGGAATTACAAAGAAACAACAAATAAAATGAATAGATGTTATAATTAAATCAAAACAAAAAAAAGGGGCGGGTATTTTATTAATAGCTCCGCCCCTGCTTGACAACCAGCACGCCTCGTGTTCGTCTCCTAGCAACTAGGCTGTCAGCCAGCTCCGTGCCTCTCCAGGCCGTCGGACCGCTGCTCACACGCCGCTACCGGACTTTAAAAGTTGCCTTACTAACAAAGCAAACCTTCCGGAACCTCCATGGAAGCGAACCCAGAGTGAGCCAGGCGGGCTGCCGAAGCAGAGGCGCCGCCATGAATGACCGGTACCACCGGGCGGCCCGGGACGGCTACCTGGACGTGCTGAAGGAGGCCACACGGAAGGAGCTGAACGCCCCGGATGAGGATGGGATGACACCGACCCTGTGGGCCGCGTACCACGGCAACCTGGAGGCCCTGCGGCTCATCGTGGGGAGAGGGTGAGTCCGAGTATCCTCCCTCACCAGAGAGATAGTTCATCCACTAACACCTGTTTGCTCATTTCAGCAGAAATGTCCGAGAGGGAAAATATTGTAACGTGTCTGTTTACATGACCAACAGTTATTGTTTACCTTTTATTATATTATTTTGACCTGTTTTCTGTATCTAAATAAGTGGATTTTTTTCTATTTACTTCACGTGCTCTTTCACGTGCTCTTTACAAAACTTTACATATTGAACTATATTTTACATTTCTATGGTAGAACTGTTCTCTACTCTTGTATAAGGAAAAATCTGATAACATTAAACAAAATGTTATTCTTATTCAAGTTATTCTTGTCATAATATATTATGCCTGTGTGCACAGGACTATTCTTTCTATTTAGTTTACATGTATTTATATGTTGAATACGAAAGATGTGCACATATGTAATAATGTAACTCTTTGGGCTTGAATGGGACCAACTATAATCAAGTATTGTGGAATTTTCTATAAACAAAAAGAATGTAAACATGTAACATTTAGAAAGAAGAGACGAATGTCCCCACTTTGCTGTTTGTCATTATAAAATGTCTTAATGCCAATCTCCCTGATCCTCAAGCTTCACACAAATAAATATTAACAAATTGTATATTGTTGACCTCAGCGCTGTGTGCTTATATTCGCATGAATATAAAAATCTTATAACCCACCCCCATTGCTAATGTAATCAGGGTCGCTGGAGATGCAGTGCTATACATTTTAACTGCCTGATTACAAAGGAAAGGTCACTTGCAGCTGATGCTCAAACATAAAACACACTCTATAGCAGTAGAAAGACTGAAGCATGATTACTTTATTTGAATGTCACATGTGTGGCTAATCCATGACATAGGCCCAGTTCAGGTGCAGGTATAACACACTAAATCTGACACATCATCTGCGGTGGATAGGATCTGCATTCTTGCAGCCTCATGCATTGCTGCATATTTGTGAAAGAAAACTGAGATAAGGATGAAAGGCTTTTGTTCAAAGTTTAGGAGAGGAAGCAGTGTGATATTTCACAGCAGGGCACAGTGCAGTATGTCATGCTGCTGGTGGCAGGTTTATAAGGCGAGCAGTAAAGTGGAGAGCAGTTGGGTCTGATGCTTGGGAGGGACACAGACAGAGGGAAAGGTCACAGTGATGGATAGAGACTGTTTGATACACTGCAATGGGTCATGGAGCATGTGGTGTAAAGAGTGAAGCAAAGACAGAATAGTAAACTGAGCTGCAGTTCAATTCACAGCAGAAGATGAAGAAAACAGTAGCGGTTGTAACCAAGAAAATGTGTAATTTCTCATCAACTTTTCAGATTGTACTTTTTTTATTTTCTTCGTTTTACACATTAGAACTGAAACAATTGTTTCAACAGAATAAGGTAGCCAAAATGTTGGTCATTTAAGAAACATTGTCTAACTAAAATACAGGGGGAAAAATAACAATTCTGATTCAACAAGTAAAATATCTGTTTCAAGAACAAATGTGCAAAACAACTTTCTGTAGGCATCAGAACTGATGCCCCACACCCCAATTGACTGCATTTGTACCACTAAGGCACAATATCAGCTGAAACAGAACCCTTAGTATTACTAAATATCAATGAAACGTTTAATTGAGCAGCCATATGAAAAATGTATTAATAAAGAAACTTAAACTAGTATTTGTATCCTAAATATTCATGACTTAATAAGCAAAAATCAAAGTCTGAAAAAACATCTAATGGTAATTGAAAGTGAATGCATAAAGCATTACCTTTAAACCAGTGAAGAAGTAGAAACAAAATGGCAGAAAATAGTTTGTTCATGTGGGAGCCATCACTCAAAAAATGTCAGGCACTTTTAGAAATTAATTATTGCAGATAATATTTTGCTAACGTGGTACACAAGTTGACCTAAATAAACTATGAGTATGAAATTGCATAATTACCTACTATTCATTGTAGGCCATAGGAAGACAGAAATGGAGTATGTACTGCGTTATAATAGTGTGCGAACTATTGTGTATGTGAGAAATGCTTAGAGGTATATTACATTAGCAAAGTTTTGCTGAGTACACTGCATGAGCTTGGTGGACATCATCAACTGCCCCATATAGTCAAAGGTGGAAAGTAAGTACATTTACTCAAGTACTGTACTTAAGTACAATTTTACTCCATTACATTTATTGAATACCTTTAGTTACTTTACAGATGTGGATGAATGATGTGAAATATAATCAAGTGTTAAATCAGACTTTAGTTCCACCTGGAGTAAATCCACAAGCTACCCTGCAGTATACAAAGTCATTCAAACTAGCTGCACCTTTACCAGCTTTGAGAACACTTTCATGATCAATTATTATTAAACATATCATATTATTCTGAAATGGACCAATCTGCACAATGACTACTTTTACTTTTGGTACTTTAAGAATATTCTGGTGCTAATACTTGTGTACTTTTACCTGAGTAACCTACTGTAACAGAGTACTCCTACACTCTTGAACTTCTACTTTTACTTAAGTACAAGATCTGAGTACCTCTCCCACCTCTGCATATAGTGATAGAAACAGTCATGTGATCAATGCAGTTAAGTACAGTACATTAGTATATGATTTGGAACACAGTTTAAGAGTACGCAGTCCTGCTAGCAGCTCTATGAGGCTGTTCCTAGGTACATCAAAAACAACATGCTCACAGTGAACATGCTGATGGTTTGCACGTCTATCATGGTCCCCTGAACATGTTATCATGTCAACATTTGTTTCCTAGCGTTGGACACATTCAAATTGTGACCTGATTATCACAAACAAAATACACCTTATCCTCTGGGGAACAACTTCTTATCCAGTGTGCTCTTCTTTGCCGGTGGTATGGCTGAACAAGTTCATAAAACTGGACAACCTGGAGGAGGTGGCTGAGGGGAGGGCTCAAATTATCAACGTTTTACCTCGTTGTGATATTTCTTTCTTACAGTTACTTATATAATGTTATACTGTCCTGTTTTTCACTCTCACTCTGTTGCTGCTTTCACTCCTGAATTCCCCCATTGGGATAAATGAGGGTCCATCTTATCTTATGGTAAGACACAGCTTCCTGTGCAGTCAGATGTGTGATCTGTAGTCAGTGGGAACTTCCGGGCAACATTTCGCAGAGAACGAGGATACGTTTCGGTTGGTACCAAACAGTATTAAAGTTTCAGAGTAAACAGATGGTTGTTTGAGGTTGGTGTATCAACTCTGAGTCAGAGGTTCTGGCAGAGCTGCAGATGGTTCCAGTTACCGTGTGAGATAGTTTGGTGATTTCTTGCTTGTACCATTGGAATTGGATCCGCTTAATCGCCCTTTCAGCTGACAGGGAAATATAAAACAGGAACATCTGATGCTCTGAACATAAAAATAAACCACACCATATATTGGATCTAATTAAATGGGGCATTTGTACAATTTGCCAGGTCTGCAGTTACCAAGGATCTGAAATCAAGGATCAAGCTGATAAAAGTAGTGACTCTGCTGCGTGTGGTAACTGTGCCTTTAGGTGTCTGCAGAAAAAGGCTCTTGGTGTGTGGGATAAATAATCTATCGTCACCTCTGTCATGTTTAACCTGCAGCGCTTCAATTATTGATCAGGCCCCTGCCACGGCCCGGTCATAAGGGCGGAGAGAAAACAGGAAGAGGAGGGACTCAAAACAAACAAACTGTACCGCGCACTGTGGACAATTAAACATGCTATGTGTGTCAAAGTCCAGCATGTGTTGTGGTGTTTTGTCCTGTTTTTACTTGCTTACACAGCATTGTGGGTAGTGCTTTACTGATATCTTGGTTATATTGCCATTTTATTGTTTCCTTGTCATTAAACAAGGGTTACAAAAAAGACGACAAACATACTGATGATGCACTGTAAATGTAAAGGCTATAGATTAAGTTTTTTAAATAACTGAATCTATATTTTATTTAGATACATTTTAATCATTATCATATTTATTTTAACTCTAAAAGTGATTAAAAAAAGGTGTATTATTTTCAAATTGCTTATTTGTCTGACCAACAAGCCAAAACCTAAATATATTCAGTTCACAATTAAATAAAATGAAGAAAATAATCAAAAAAAGTCAAATTGATCAGGATTGATCTGATGTTACTATTACACTGCCTTTCAAGTCATTTTCACTGTATGACCTGACAGAGTTGCAGGTCATGTGAGTCATCTTACTTCCTAAAGTTCAAGCTGTATTGTAAGGCGATCAGCAAGTGAGGTTGAGTTTTTCTCAGTGTCTGCAGCATGCCAGAACGCTGCTAAAAACATCTGTTTGGTGTATAATAACTAAGATCTACGGAAAATGTCCACAATATAGATTGGTTCTTGGACTTTGCTAGACAACAATCCTAGCTCTTGTATTGTGTAATATTACAAATAACCCCAAACCAAAAGTCCGCCTTGTCTTAAATTGTTCCCAATTTGCTGCATTGACAATTTAAGGGAAAAGGTATTTTCTCACCCAAACAAAATGAAGTGCTTATGGAGGAGGTCGAGGTGGGTGGGTCAAACAAAAATAGATCTTTTCCCAGGAGACTTATTTTAATGTATGTCGGTGAATTAAAGAAATACAACAAACATATCTTTCCCAAGTATTTTTTGCAACTTTATTGTTTTTTTGTTTAAATGTACAAGAATATCACTTGGTCCCTACTCTGAAGTCCCATTTAGTTGTGTGGGAACTTCATTTAATAGGAGAAAGGGTTGCAAAGTAGCCACGTGGATAGTGGTGTCCATTTACTGTCACCATATAGCGTGTTTTAAAATTAAAATAGCTTAAACCTGTGAAAAATGTGCTGGTTCTTGAGACAGAAATCATACTGTATACGTGAAACCAGTAATGTTGAGATCCTACGTTGCGTCTTGTCTTTCAGAGGCGATCCGGACAAGTGTGACATCTGGGGCAACACCCCGCTCCACCTGGCAGCTGCCAACGGCCACCACAACTGCCTGTCCTTCCTGGTGGCTTTCGGTGCCAACGTCTGGTGTCTGGACAATGACTACCACACACCGCTGGACATGGCCGCCACAAAGGGACACATGGACTGCGTTCGCTACCTGGACTCCATCACTGCCAAGCAGATAACCCTCAACCCCAAGATGGTCACCAAACTCAAAGAACGGGCGTTTCGCGCAGCAGAGCGCCGAATCAAAGACTGTGCAAAGCTCCAGAGGAAGCACCGTGAACACATGGAGAGGAAGTTCATGAAGGAGTCAGCAGCTTTAGACAACCTGGATGCTATCAGCTTTTCTAGCTACAACAGCGGCAGCACACTGAGCCGCAAGTTCAACACTGTGACCTCCAACATGCCATACTCGCAGGTAGTGGTGTTAAAATGGAATATATAAACATACAAAGTGGATGTGGATGGAACCTTGTTTCAGAAAAAAGCATGTTGGTATAGCCTAAGGCATGAAACAAATGATTAGTCGCATTTTAAATGTGCCATGCATATCCCAAATGGTGTCTGCAAGTCACAAAAGGTGCAGTACCGTTGAATTTTGGCAAGACGGCTCATTGAATGGCATCTAACTCGCACAATAGAGATAACCTAGAAACTAGCTAGTAAATTTAGGTATAAACCATTGCAAGTGTAACGTTATCTTACCTAACGTGTTTTATACAGCCACTCCTGGTCATTTTTTCAGCCGGGAAGCCAAATAATTAGCAATACCCCGTACAATACATGAGGCACAAATGTATAACTTTTGGCTGTGTAATCTTTACAATGACATATTCTCAAAGTCTTTAAACTCGGTCAGTTTTACAAGAACTTTATTGACTTGCTAAATTATCCTTTTATTTGAACATCATATACAGTATGTATTCAGGCACAATTCTTGCCCTTGACCTACACATTCTTTCCAAAATAAAGTCCAATGGTAAAGTCTTGCTTAACATCAGCCTAGCTGTAGGAGTTTCATGTTAATAAATGAATTGCTTTATCTTAGTTAAAACAATAAGATGCTTGTCTAGTACAGCAATATCTTATTTATCTTGGTTATGAATCATAGAAGTCCAGGACCATGTTTCAAGTTTTTGGAAAGACAAAGAAAGTTATCCTCTATTGTGCTAGTGGTACCAGCTTTAAGGACTTGGCCGTTGTTTGAGTTGCAACACCAGTGATTGTTTTTGGGTATATCCATTCTTGATCTAAATGAGTGTTTCTTAATTCTTCATTTCTATACTTGCTTCTCAGGCCACGCTGCAATCCACAGCCAAGGGAAAGGCCAAGATACAGAGGAAACTAGAGAAGAAGAAGCAGGGTGATGGAACCTTCAAGATCTACGAGGACGGTAGGAAAAGTGTGCGCTCACTGTCTGGTCTGCAGCTCGGCAATGATGTCATGTTCCTTAAACAGGGCACATACGCCAACCCCAAGGAGCGATCTCGCCTCAACATCCGCGACATGTTCGCCCGTGACCATGACGACGACGGCGACACAGTCTCTCGTGCCATGAGCGAGCCAGGCCTCCACGAGACCGCGTATTCAGAGATCAGCGCAGACTCCGGACGTGACTCTCTCTTCACCCGACCTGGGCTTGGCACCATGGTGTTCAGGAGGAACTATTTGACTGGAGCCATGTTTACACGGGATGAAGGGAGTGTAGTGGGAAGTGAACCATTGGGCCGGGCACCTAATGTTCGACTACGAGGACCTCTGCCTCAACGCTCGCCCAGCTTGGATGAGGACAGTATTGGCAGTGCCTTGAGCCTGCAAGAAAGGAACCTTCAGGAGTTGCCATGGGAGGAGACGGACGTTGGGATGGATGAGGACTTGGAGCTAGAGAGCAGTCCTCTGGACACTTTCCTGGCCTCTCAAAGCCTCAGTGAGTTCATGCTAATCTTCAGGAGAGAGAAGATCGACCTGGAGGCTCTGCTGCTTTGTTCAGATCATGATCTTACCAGCATTCATATCCCTCTGGGCCCAAGGAAGAAACTTCTGGAAGCCTGCAAGAGACGCCTGGACACCATAGACGAACCAGAGGCCATTGAAGACACTGAGCTCTGAAGGTCAGTGTTATAATACATGATGTTTGAAAAAGAATAAAGGATTCTCCTTTTTTACCAGATCAGCCTTTGTTTGACATGCATAGGCATACTGTGTACAAAACATTCAATGTGGATGACAGACACCAGAGAATTGTAACACTTGAATTGATGTGGATGGCTTAATGCTGTCCCTAAATCTAAAAGGTATCACTTATTTATTTGCTAGAACTATGGGCAATACAACAATAGGAAGAAATATGTTAACTGGAAGACATTTAGCCATTCTTACCAAGCTAGATCTAATGAGCAGACTTTATATATCCAGTGTCCCATAGAGATCTTTTACCAAACGTTCATACAGTCCCATGTGGTTATTTTATCTTTAATGGATAACATTTTCAAACTTTAGTGGTTTCCACCTGATAGTTTTGAGACATAGATCTAGACCAGGGGTGTCCAAACTACGGCCCGGGGGCCAACTGCAGCCCGTTGTCCATTTTTTATTGGCCCCCAGCAAATTCAAATGGTATGCTTTTCTTATATTGTACTTCTTAAATATAACTAAACATATATTACACAGTAGTCATCTGTTAATAAGGCCACTTTTCAAATTCATTCAGTCAATTAAAGTTGAAACAATATTGTAACAAATCTTAGTTGATAATAAGAAGGCCAATAACTTATTTGCAAGACAAGCCTGAAAAGCTTATTCAAGTATCAAGAATAATTTACATACATTTGATTGATTTTGTTAACTTATAACTTAACTTATGAAGCAATATACCTCACCTCTAGATAGTGGCCCAGACCTTCATATGTTTTTCTGTATGTGGCCCTTTTGGCCCTTTTGGAACAACCCTGACCTAGAAGCACATGTGGTTATAGATTCTGTTCCATTAGCTTTCAGTCTTTCGCATATTTGACCAGTGAGAAACACTAATGCTCTTGTGCAGATGGCGATTGTTAGAAAAATATCACATATATGTATTTATTATCCTTGCAAAAATGGAAGTTCACACACAGAGCTACGTGGGACAAGTAATTCCCAGAGTCACAGAGTCCTTGATATGCTTATATACAAGAGAGGGTGCTACAGTCAACAAGATGGAGGAATTATTTTTGTACATGAGGCAAGCATTTGCATATCTAATTATATTTTCCCAGCTCAACAAGTTGTATTTTGTGAGTATTGGGCAATGATGAGAATGAACAAATGTCTTATCTACTATTTTAAGTGTTTGTTTGTATAATGATTCCAGGAGTTTAAGAGTGGTTGTACCGGCATGTGACCAGGTTGTTACGCAGTAGGTGATGTGAGATAGAACCATAGAGTGCATGTACATCAGAGCCTCTGTTGACATGCAGTCTCTGGTAAACCTCAAATTTGACAGACTGAATTTGACCCTGTTGCAGACCCTTTTCACCTGAGCCTTAAAATTGAGTCTTGAATCAATTAAGACCCCCAGGTATTTGTACTGTGGAACCACCTGTAGCCTTACCCCGGACACAAACACATCTGGCTCAACGCAGGAGGACTTGGTTTTGGTGAAGAACATACAGTTTTACTGACATCTAGTTGCAGACAGCATTGCTCAAACCAAGCTGTTACATGACCATCGTATTCGTCAGCTCATTAGCCACTTGTGTCAGACTGCCTCCGTGAACATAAATTACAGTATCATCAGCATACATTTGGATGTTTGTATCAGGACATATCGGTGGTAAGTCGTTTATATACAATGAAAATAACAATGGACCCGGAATTGACCCTTGTGGAACAGCTGGAGGTTAGATGATTGATTATTCTGTACTCTGACATACTGAGAACGGTTGCACAAATATGATTCTATCCATTTAAGTGTTTGTGTGGATAAGTTAATGCTGGATAGCTTAGATATGAGTTTTTTGTGATTAACAGTGTCAAAGGCCTTCTTTAAGTCGAGAAACACTTCTCCTACAACACTACCTTTATCCATTTTGGATTTGATTTGTTCTGTGAAAAAACAGTTGGCTGTTTCTGTAGAGTATTTGGCCCTAAAGCCAAATTGCATTGGATGCAGAGAAAAAGCACTATTATTCAGATGGTTCATAATTTGTTCAGCTTTTTCAACAACTTTTGATACTGTAGGAAGGATACTAATTGGCCTGTAGTTATTGGTAGACATTGGGTCTCCACCTTTAAAGATTGGGATAACTACAGCCGGCTTCCAAACATTTGGAAACATTCCTTGACAGAAAGAGCATTGATTTTGATCAAAAGCAAGTACCGGTCGAGGCTGCAGCCAGGGGATGATCTGCGTTTATTCCTGTCTACATTGCATCCCCGCATCATCCGCCTGTGCGCATCAAAGACGCAGACTCATTGTTCCCACTAAAGTAGGGGTGAGTGTAATAAGGAGGCAAAGTTGACGTTCAGTGTGTTGCCGGGAGCATATAAGGATTTATCCATGATGTTGAAACATAAAGATAAAAAGGTTTAAAAAAGCTATTGTTTCATGTTTTAAGGAGGTGATGCTACTCAGCCAATCAAATCGGTGCAAATCAGTGAGTCAGCACGATAGATTCAAACACACACACAGAGACGAGACAAGAAGAGAGAAACAGTCGGAGTAATTTCAAATGGCGTGCTCAAAAAAGAGAAAGGTAGACAGGGAAAAGAGAGCATTTAATGACATTTTCAGACATCTAATCACAGTATAACTTAAAGCACCTGTGTGGGTCTGCAGCGGAGCCTTTTTGAATGGCACCATCTAGTGGTGACTTTTGATATAACGACAGGCCTGTAACCATTAGCATGACACATGTGTTTGTTTCATATGAAAACATCCTTTTCTCCTTTTAATTTACAGGACAAACACACATTGAAGGTATTATGCATTCAAGATGCTGGCTCCCTGTACAATTATCATTTCCTAATCCTGTCAGTGGAGTCAACATGGAATCCAGAACGAAACATGGAAAAGAAGACATTTGAAAGCTTTGCCACATATACAAACACACAGATACAAAGTGTTTCTGTATGTATTCCCTTCCAATGACATTCATGTGTAATCCTCGCATATTATTACATGTGAATGATTAATGTATTACTGAATGCACATAATCTTTGAAAATGTTGTTTATATGTTTTTATTGTGCCGTTTTCTTACTTCAAACATGTTATTTTACTCCATGGCACATACACAATGGTGACTTACTATATATGGACTATTTCAACGACTGCCATTGTCTGCAAATTCTGTTGCAACAGTTAAGAAAATATTATGTGAGTGTGCGTTAGATAGCACTGTTATCTCTGGTTGCTCTGTGGCATATTTAGTTTCACTGAAGGTCTGTGTCTGTGCACTTGAGAGTATGGCTGTGCATGAATGTCCATTTTATGTTTGTAAAAGACTGTTTTTGTATCAAAAGATGTACCCACAATTATAATTATCTTTTATTAAAATAAAGTGAAAATGACTATTGTTTTGTGAGTGAATACATGTCGATAATACCAACCTGTGAAAATAAACTTGACCTTTGCACCATTTATTTATCATTCTTTGTTAAAATGAGTGACACTGATGAATGATTAGTCCTTTTAATAAATAGAAAACAACAGGCCTAAGGCCTATGGGAGGATGTGAGTGCAGCTGGCATACTGCCTGGTGATCTTGTTTGTCCTTTACTGCAGCATCTGCTGTCCTTTAGAGTAAAAATACACTATGATTTTACACTATGATTTAAGGCAAGACACCAAAAGCAAAAACATTGATTTTTGATTTTTGATGATGCACTTCATGTACATTTTGTTTGGGCTGTTGTTCTTCCATAACATGCCTTATTTAAAAAAAAACATCCACTTCCGTTACCTCCGTAACATAATGACATCACTGAGTACGTAACAGTCGTTTTTCTATTGGCATAGCGCTCCAACACATTGTAATTGATAGGCTAAGGGGTGGGACATCTTTAAGTGGTTGACCAATCACAACAAAGCCTGCCAGCTAACCAATCAGAGCAGACTGGGCTCTGGTTTCAGACAGAGGGTGAAAATAGGTGCTGCAACACGCGCAGTATGAGAAAAATAAAGAGCTTTTTGAACATTAAAGCATGGAGACATGTCACAGTAGAGACACAATGTGAATATGAACCTGAGAATCAGCAGAATAGGGCCCCTTTGACCTCTTCCATTCCCTGTAACACAAACAAAAATTGTCTTAATGGACTATGGAAAGTTTCTTGTTAGTTGAACTTCCCTCTATAAAAATCTAAAATGTCAACAAACACTAAACTGTTGTTTGTTTTACCTGTCCAATAACAGATTTCTGTTCCATGTAATACAAAAAGAAAAACTGTTTTAATAAACCGCGGAAAATTTCTTGGTGGTATCTATTTGTTGAAATGTGTTTCACCTATTCACCTGGGACGTCTCCCCAGCAACAAGCAAACAACAAGCTGAGGGAGAGTGTAAGCTGAGCTGGCAGACAGCCTTATGTTCCTTCCTCTGCAGCATCTGCTGTCCTTCAGAGTAAAAAATACACACTGTGTATACTTGAAAGAGCACATCTCAGTCCGCCTGGCCTCAAGCCCAGAACACTGGCCTGTCTCCAGAAACAAAAAGGCAGCACTGACACCAGATACATATGCTCTAGTCATAAACACACACCCCGACTGTCAGAACACATTCTTGCACATTAGCATATTCCTTTCCAGTTCTGAAACTTCTCCTTGTGAAGAAACTACTGAACAGCCACTGTTAATCAGCTCCTTTCTCCTCTCCGTTCCCAGGACATTTGCCAAGGTTACAGAGATGGGAGGGGAGGGGAGGGGAGCTGACACAAAGAAGCACAGGGGGGGGTGAGCCGCATGCAGAATGTATGAGACAGCTCAGAGGAGGGAGAGGTCCACTCTGAGCGGAGCAGCAGCAGTTTTGTGAGGCAGCCTGCGACAGGATTTTCCAAGGATTTCCATCACATTACATCTTTGGGTTGTGGGACAACACATTCGGATGCTTCTGGATTACGTCAGGAGTCAGCTGACTGGGAGGAAAAGGGGAGGAAAGAGTAAGAGATGAGGTGGTATAGAGGAGGAGGGTGCAGGAGCTATTGAAGCAGAATGAAGGGGGCTGGGCCTCTGACAATGCTCGTGTAGCCAATAAGGACTTTGGCAATGTGTGGACTTTACTCTCAAGGCGCAGCGTGCAGGCAGTTTATCTCCGGCTGTTTGTTAGAGGACACTAACCGCACGGTGAGCTTGTTGTGAGCCGGTCACCAGCACGGGAGCCGACATGCAGAATGTACCAGAGGAGTGGAGGGAAGGAGAGGAGAGGATGGGGGAGATGGTAGTGAAGAGGAAAGTGGACTCAGAGGGGAAGAAGAATGAAGGGCAAGGAGGTGGAGAGGGGGACAAGGAGTCGCTGATGATGGAGCTGACCAAGCTCGTGCAGAAGGTTGTGAAAGAGAGCAGCTGGTGGGACAGGAGAGGGATCGATTGCAGCATCCTGGCAGCAGCATTCCTCTGTCTGGCCCCGGGTAAGACTTCAGGCATGCTTTGGTGAAAAATCAAACGAACATCATTATGACATTCCCCAGGTTGATTACTTTCATTGGGACAATTATTTTTTGCATTAAAGGTTTTCTGAAAACGTATGTTTGAATATGCATTGTAGTTCCAGTAATCCAAAATTCGGCTCACAGATAGCAAATAAGCTTGACTCGGACAAAATACGTCTCAGGATAGTTTGTTTTTTACTTACACAAAAAGGTATCAAATACAAAAACATATTCTCTCAGGTCAAAAAACTATGTTGCTCGGTGCTTCTTTCTCCTTCTCACACCCCAATCACCAGCAGCTACCGTTGGCTATAACGTCTCGTAATCACGTACAGCTGCGGTCGTCTATGCCGTCAATTTCACACGGCTGGTTCAAATAAATGATATGATAGCACTAATAACAAAGGTTTATAATATTCAAATATACATTTTAACATATGGCCCCTAATTGGCTAGGCGGGGAGCATACCAATTACTAAAAATAAACTTAAATAGGACCATATAATCTAAACATAATTAATCAACTTTACGAACTTATATTCCTTTTTTTTTACTGGAGTTCCGTTTTTGTTTTCAATATACACTTCAGTACAGTAGCACTGTCTGTCCAGAAGATAGATTGCTCCAGCTTAACCTGAAGCTCTCTTCTTAGCATCTTGTCGACCTTGACAGCGACGACTGCTGCTGTCAACTCCATTCTCAGGATGGTGATGTGTTTCAGTGGAGCGACTCTGGACTTTCCGATCGGCAAGGAAATCTTTATTTTGCCTTGGTTGTTTGCACGATGTAGGTAGCTGTTCCATATGCATCCATGCTGGCATCGAAAAAGTGGTGGAGCTGTGCCATCTTCAGGGGTTCAAACCCTGCCGGTTTGACTCATCTCTGCACATAAACAATGACAGCTGCTCAAGGTCGGCCAACCACTTCATCCATTTCTGGGCCTGCCCACTGTCTATCTTCTCATCCCAACCTCTCTTTTCCCTGCAAAGGTCTCTCAGAAGGAGCTTCGCTGGCAGTACCAATGGGGCCAGGAACCCGAGGGGGTCGTAGATGGAGCTAACAATGGACAGGATTCCTCGTCTTGTAGCTAGTTTGTCCTGTGGTTGCACTTTGAACCTGAAGGTGTCTGATTCAGTGCACCACTGAGTACCAAGGGCTCTTTCCATAGGAAGCTGCTTATGGTTCAGGTCAAGATCTTTGACTTCCGTTGTTCTGTCTTCTTTAGGGATGGACGACAGGACGGCCCTACTGTTGCTGACCCACTTTGTCAGCCTGAAGCCTCCACTGGCGCACAGATGTCTGAGGTCCCTGGCCAAAGCAACAGCATGATCTTCTGAATCCACAGACTTTAAACAGTCATCCACATAAAAGTTTCTGAGAACCGTTTCCACCACCTCGGGTGTTGTTTTGCCTCCTCCATCTTGTGCTGTTCTTCTTAGTGCATATGATGCACAGCTGGGAGACGATGTAGCTCCGAACAGGTGCACTGTCATTCGGTAGTCTTCCATCGGTTTATTCAGATCACCATCCTGCCACCATAGGAAACGCAGAAGATCAGCATCTTGGTCAGGGACTTTGACCTTGTAGAACATCGCCTCAATGTCGGCCATCAAAGCAATAGGCTCTTCTCTGAACCTCAGAAGGACACCAACAAGGGATTTTGTGAGGTCAGGTCCTTGTAGCAGCTGATCGTTAAGTGAGGTTCCTTGATATGTGGAGGTGCAGTCGAACACTACTCTTATCTTGTTTTTCTTTGGGTGGTAGAGACCGTGATGAGGTATGTACCACACACGTCCATCTTCTCGGCTTAACTGTTCTATGGGAATTTTGACAGCGTAGCCTTTTCCAATTATACCCGTCATGAATTCCTTGTACAGGTCCGGGTTTTTGCTGAGCTTTCTTTGGAGACTTGTGGCACGTTGCTCTGCTATGCAGCGGTTGTCTGGCATTTGAGCTGTCTCGTTTCGCAGTGGTAAACCAATGCAGTAGTGCCCATCCCTTAACTCTGCAGATTTTACCACTGACCGCATGAACTGATGATCCTCCTGGGACATCTCTTCTTTGTCTTCACAGCTGAGTTCTGAGAAGTCTGCGTTATGTTGCTTGATCAACAGTTCCTCTATGGTAGCTATGGAGATGTGGTTGGCTTTAATGTGGCTCACAACTCCATCCGCTGCCATCATCTGTCTTCTTCGGCCCATTCACTACCCATCCAAGGGTAGTCTTAACTGCATAGGGCCCGTCTCCGATGCTGTTTATCACCTGCCATGGCTCCAAAGCTTTAGGGGTATTGGTTCCTATAAGCATGGTGACTTCTCCTTTTATCTTTGGGATTTTCACCTCCTTCAGATATGGCCACTTCTTTAGGTCTTCCTGCAGGGGGATGTTTCCTTTCTTGACCGGTATATCTTTACATGTAAAAGACCTTAGGGAGTTCAATATACTTCCTTTCTTCAAGTCCACACACTTCCAGGTCCGACAAGATATAACTTTGGGCTGGCTTCTCCTGACCCATAGTTCGGAGTAGGATCGTAGTTTTCTTGCCTCGAACGTTCAGCTGTGTCTTCAGTGATTCAGTGCAGAAAGTCGCCGTACTTCCTGGGTCCATGAAGGCATACGTCTCCACAACCTTCTCACTTTTACCGGTACTATAGCCAGTACACATTCTCCGGCCCCAGTGTATCCACATGTTTCCTGCGTCAGTGACACGAGACCATTTGAGATGTTCTCATCTGGCTTTCTAAATGTAGCACTGTCCTTCTCAACATGCAAAATTCCTGGGTGTCTTAGGGAGCAGACTTGACAGGTCATCCTTTTATTGCAGTTTCTGCTAAGGTGTCCCTGTGTAAGACATCCAAAACAGAGGCCTTAGCTTTCAGAAACTCAATCCTGTCTTTCGGTTGTTGCTCTTTGATGATTCTGCAGGAATCGAGTGTGTGGTCTCTATGGCAGAACAAACAGGGTTTTTGAAAAGCATTGACACGCTTTGCGGCTGAGGGGCTGTATTTTAAGTTTGAGGGCGGTGTTTTCTCTTCACTCATTGGAGCGACAGCTGTGGCAAAACTGCTTCCCCTTTGCCAGCCTGACTTCCAAGCTTTAGAGTCCGTGGCCGTAGCTTTGACTTTTCCCTCCGTAGTTGTCCTGGTATCATGCATGCTTCCAAAGAGGGGGTCGTTAGCCATTTGTAAACCTTGCTCTTCGTCCCTTTTTCTCTTGAACCTCGAAAGCAGCACTCTTCCATCTTTCTTTCACTTTGTATGGGAGCTTTGAGGCGACGACTCTCATGTTAGTTGGGTTGTTCATTTCGTCCATATACTCTATGTCCTCCATGGCATTACGGCACGTAATCAGGAAAAGGGCATAGGTATTTAGAGCTTTTCCGTCTTCAGATCTGATCTGTGGCCACTTTAGAGCTTTATCCATATAGGCGGTAGCAATTTTAAGTTCATCACCATAATGTTTCTGGAGTAGAGCCCTGGCTTCCTTGTAGCCTCTCTGTGGCGCCATGTGCTCACAACTGCGGACAAGCTCTTGAGGTTCCCCTCCGGTGAACTGTTCCAAGTAGTACAATTTATCGCTGCTGCTCTCTGCCTTGCTGTCGATGACATGGTTGAAGGCTCTTATAAAAAAGGACTTGTAGGTGAGCGGGTCTCCCTTGAACACAGGCAAGTCTCGTTTAGGAAGATAAGACAGGTTATGCTGCCTTACTAGCATCTCAGTAATCTGACTTTGACGCTGCATCACATCGTAGCTGTCCCTCTCCTCCCCTCTACGGTGACCTTCTCTAGGGCCCGGTCCGTGTGCTGCATCAGAAGCTCCATCCTGCTTGTCCATCCACATGCTTGACTCTGTTGGGCGTGGTTTGACAGTTCCTTTTAGTAGGTGTGCTGAGGCAAGTTTCTCACCATATTTAGCTGGTTTTGAAGCAGTTCTGAATCCGGTGCCAGATGTCTCTGACTTGCCATGACGTTGGCTGCGTTTGAGGTAGCTGCTCATACCATCCTGCTGGTCTTCATACCCGTCAAGCACCTTTAACTTTGCATCACATTCAGCTACAGCTGCCTCCAACTCTAATTGTTCTCTTTGAGCTTTGAGCTGCTGGAGCTGCTTTGCTTGCTGCTGTATTAGAGAGGCTTCTTCTTCCTGAAGAGCCTTCTTCTTCTTTAAGGATGCTGCTCGAGCTAGCAGTACTGCCTTTTCAGCCTCCGCCCTCCTGCGAGCAGAAGAAACGGTAGACGAAGCCACTGTATGTTTACTGGCTCTGGAGGCGCTGTCTTCAGGCCTGATATCATCTACTTCAGACGAGCAGGCTTCCTCTTCACGGTCCTCTTTTGTGCCTTCGCGTACTCCTTTAATCCATTTTTCAGTTATGCGTACAAACTGTTCAATGTTTGCTGACTTGGGATAAAACCAGTGTTGCTGGTCTTCAGACGCCTCCTCTTCAGGTAAGAGAGTTACATACTCCTTGTTAATGTCATTAAGCTCTCCATATAATTTAACAAAGTCATTCAGAATTTCTTCTTCCACTTTATCCACATTGCTATCATTTTCTTTAAGATGTTTCAGCTCATTAACCTTCTTGGTGAGCTGGCCCACCTTCGCTCTCCTTAATCCATTTAGCCTGTGGAGCCTCTCCTCTTTGGCCTTTTCCGTGGGCTTTGGTTCCCTCTTGTGGCTCCTTTCGGTTAGTTCTTCCATGGCTCTTTCAAATTAAACTTACTACAGTGCTTAAACTCAACTAAAGGTGTCCAACAATAAACGCTTCGTTTTTATAGAAAATGTATTTGTTGCACTGTCTTCCTTAAAGAACAACTTAGTTAAATGTCTTTTACAAACGAAAAGAAAAAGGTAATCAGCTGGTAGTTGGAATCAGCTGATCCATTCAGACTGCCTCTTCTGTCGGAGAGTAGCGATCTCCCATCCGTCTTCAAACATTAACATAACAACACGCCACTTCACCGTCTTTGTTCCTCGGATGTCCCACTTAATGTGCCGATCTCCGTGTGTGGAAGAGCAGTCTTTATCTTCACCTTTCATGCGACGCCGTCACTGGAATCCCTCCTTCATAGCTCGGCTTCTCCAGAGCGTAGTTTTTTGACAAATGTAGTTCCAGCAATCCAAAATTCGGCTCACAGATAGCAAATAAGCTTGACTCGGATAAAATACGTCTCAGGATAGTTTGTTTTTTATACTTACACAAAAAGGTATCAAATACAAACACATATTCTCTCAGGTCAAAAAACTATGTTGCTCGGTGCTTCTTTCTCCTTCTCACACCCCAATCACTTCTTCTTCTTCTTCTTCTTCTCTTGCTTTTGGCGGATTGCAAACAACTTAAAAGGTGCATACCGCCACCTACTGTACATGAGTATGCATCATCACATCATTCCAACTCATTAACCTATGTTCTAATCAAAATAAAATCAAAATTAATTAATAAAACCATTAAATAAATAAAACAAAACAAAACAAATCTATGTTCTTTCCTGACCTAATGTTAAATTCTTTTTCCTACCCCAGTTTCACTCAAAAATGTAAACAGTGCCTTTCTGGTAGCTTTTACTCCCTCTCCTTTTGTTCCCAAAACACCAACCACACTCCACTCCCTCTCTGCCTCTAAGACTTTAGCCTTTAATTGTTCTCTTTCCGCTTTATAGCACCCCAATCACCAGCAGCTGCCGTTGGCTATAACGTCTCGTAATCACGTACAGCTGCGGTCGTCTATGCCGTCAATTTCACACAGCTGGTTCAAATAAATGATATGATAGCACTAATAACAAAGGTTTATAATATTCAAATATACATTTTAACGTATGGCTCCTACATGCATATTATTTTATTAAATATGCTATTGTTCACTCTTTTCTCAAACATAAATCTAAAAATTTGATAAAGCCAGGTTCAGATGTGTATTTTGGATGTTTCTTCTTCCATTAGTCTGAAAGCAAAAGTACTCAAATCCTTAAAACTGACCAGTGTCTGAAGAAAGTTTTTTCCATCAGTGTCTCATCTTAAATGTTGGGGTGCTGATAAGTACTATACGTTGTACAGGATGTCTTGTAGCCTACTTGTTATTGTACATGTTATTGTTTATCTTAATTTGTTATTTTCTATAAATCTTTTTATTTTCATGGATTGGACCATGTAACAAAAGATAGACACATCAACTTGGACTGCAGATATCACATTGATGTTAAATATTGTTGTACAAGATATTTATATCAACTTTAACTAACGACTATTTCAATATAAGTCTGTCCATTCTTTTATTAATTAATAGACTATTATGACCAAAAGAACTTTGGGGAAAAATGTATACTAACAATCACCTAAAGTCCAAAATAGGCTAGCAACTCACCTTTAAGACAATTTAAAAACATTTTTGGCATCTTAAACTAAACTTTCTCTAGTCTCAGTCCAACAGCGTTGTTATGCATCAGTGCATTACATGCATCCTATGGATCCCTGTATCTGGGTCACTGGTGGTCAGTTACTGACCTCATTAGGACTGGTGCCTATTGTGACTCATGTCACTCAATCATTGGAAGTGACAGCTCCCAGCAGCAGGACACCTGGTTCAAGCTGCAGCTGTAATCTAGACTGGTAGACTGGCTGCCAGTTAACACGTCACTGCAGCATTCAGCTGGAACTAGCCACTCCAACCAGGAAAATACAATGTGTTATGTATCCCACTATGGATCTTCTATCCCACTAAGCCCTACACAATAGACTGCCCTTGAACCCTCACTAATACACACCCCCCACCATTAGGTCTTAAACTTATTTTTATTTTTTTTGTCTTTTTGTTTTGCCCATAAATGTTGATCCTATTATGTCACCTTATGTGACATATCTTGCTTCACTAAATACAAATACAAAATACATCTAAAACGATAAATTGAAGGTTCAATATCTAAAATATTTTACCTTGTGTTGAAAGGTGCTATATAAATAAACTTGCCTTGCCTTGCCTAAAATGTCCTCATTAAAAGATCTTAAAGATCACTAGACATCCAACAATTTTATAAGCAATAGAAATCTGTATTTCTAATAGAAATGCAATGGTTTTATTTGATCTACTAATGACGGTGTATCCCCTTTGACCTACATCAGCGTTACAGTATGTTTGTCAGAGGCGTTCAAAATGTAACATTTTATCCAGTTTTAGGCCATATTATTATTGTATATTTTAAATATTTGTTGTTTTTAACTATATATTTTTGACTGAATCAAGGATTTTAGCCTGAATCTTAAATTATCAGAGAAACAAGCTAAGCTAACAGTAGCGGCTAGCTAGAAGTCCACTGAAACACTGATGTTTAAAGTGAAGCTGCTTTACTCAGAGTGTTTGCTTTGGAGAGAATCACTGTGGATATTTTGGTTTCTTTCTGTTATGACTACACACTTTTGCCAAGAGTCAACGGAAGGTTATTAGTGCCAGGTGTAAGGTGGTCAAAAGGAGGAACATTTTTGTAAAACATTTTAAGTTTTGTGAAGTGGAACTGTCAAGAACAAGTCTAAACGTTCAGTATAAGAGCTAACGGCAGCTTTATTCCCAAACTTTCATATTGTTCATTCAAAACGTTTTGTCTACTGACTTAAAAGCCTGGGACTAATACTGAAGTTTCGACTTTTTACATTACATTTAGCTGACGCTTTTATCCAAAGCGACTTACAATAAGTGCATTCGACCAAGAAGATACAAACTTGAAGAAAACAGAATCATATAAGTACATCAGGTTTCATAGGGCTAAAACATTTCAAGTGCTACTCAACTGGCTTTAGATAAGCCAGTCCTTTATTAGTATATAAGTGCTCTGTTAGCAGTTTCTTTGTTAATAATCCTATCGCTCGAAGTGGAGTCGAAAGAGATGAGTTTTCAGTCTGCGCCGGAAGATGTGCAAGCTTTCTGCTGTCCTGATTTCAATGGGGAGCTCATTCCACCGTTTTGGAGCCAGGATAGCAAACCCACGTGTTTTTGCTGATGGGAAATTGGGTCCCCCTTGCAGTGCGGGTGCAGCGAGCTGTTTGGCTGATGCAGAGCAGAGTGCACGTGCTGGGGTGTAACCATGTCCTGGATGTAGGAAGGGTCAGATCCATTCACAGCATGGTACGCAAGTACCATTGTCTTGAAGTGGATTCTAGCAGTTACTGGAAGCCAGTGAAGGGAGCGGAGGAGCGGCGTGGTGTGGGAGAATTTAGGAAGGTTGAAGACCAGACGAGCCGCTGCATTCTGGATGAGCTGCAGAGGTCGGATGGCACATGCAGGTAGACCAGCCAGGAGGGAGTTGCTGTAGTCTAGGCGTGAGATGACGAGAGCCTGGATCAGAAGCTGCGTCGCTTTCTGGGTCAGGAGGGGACGTATCCTCCTGATGTTGTAAAGAGTGTATCTGCAGCAGCGGTTTGTAGCAGCGATGTTTGCAGTGAAGGACAGTTTGTTATCTAGGATCACACCCAGATTCCTTGCAGTCTGAGTCGGGGAAACAACAGAGGTGCCGATGTTGATTGTTAGGTAAAGAGTGGGACAATCTTTTCCCGGAAGGAAAAGCAGTTCAGTCTTGTCAAGGTTGAGCTTGAGGTGGTGAGCAGACATCCACTGAGAGATGTCCGCTAGACAAGCAGAGATGCGTGCGACGACCTGGGTCTCTGAGCGGGGAAAGGACCGAATTAATTGGGTGTCGTCAGCGTAGCAGTGGTATGAAAAACCATGCGGGCTAATGACAGATCAGAGCGAGTTTGTGTACAAGGAGAAGAGGAGGGGACCAAGGACAGAGCCCTGAGGGACCCTTGTTGACAAGGGTCGGACTCGGACCCTCTCCAAGTTACCCTGTAGGTACGGTCTTTGAGGTATGAGGTGAGGAGGGCAAGTGCAGAGCCTGAAACTCCAAATTCTTGGAGAGTGCAAATCTGATGATTCACCGTGTCGAATGCAGCAGACAGGTCCAAAACTTTAGTCTTCACATACAGTATAGACAGTATGCAAACTTTTTTTTTTTTATGTATCTTTGTCAAATGTTTTCTCCTCATGCCCTCTTACTCTTCCATAAGTGTCCCGTACCTCTTATAAAGAAAGTGAAACAAATGTAGATTAAGGTCCCTGTGCTCTGTGTTGCAGCCTTCCTGCTGCTGGGCTCCTCTCAGGTTCTGTACTTTTCGGCGGGCATGCTGCTGATGGGCATGGCTCATGCTGTCATCACCTTCAAAGGCACACATCTGGCCAGCCACGGGTCCCTGAGCGAGTCACAGGCCTGGGCGAAGGTCTGGGCTGTCTTCTTTATCGAGGTGAGATGTTCAGAAATCATTTTAAACCACAGATTATGATGAGACACTTGAAGCTTATTCTCACTGTAGCTTTGTTGCAGTGATGAAAATGCTACTGCTAAAGTGGCAATGTGATAGGAACTTAGAGATACTGGCCAAAAATATATAATTTCCTTTCTTGCAAAGAGTTAAACAAGAAGATATTTAGCTGAAGAAAATGAGCTTTTAACTCAAGATACTGCATTACAAGCTGTGCCAAGACAAGGCTTTTAGACTTTTTTGCTCACAGCTAACAGCAGCATTTATTTTCTGAAAATAGGTGAGCAAGGGTGTTAGCAAACATTACCTTGCTTGGACAGAGAAAGGTCTCGAACAGAGAAAGGTCTCGAACAGAGTTAATTTTCTCTCAATTTGTTTTTCCTAAAAAATTTAATTTTAGTGTCCGAATATTGAGAAGTTTGAAAATGGGCCCAATTGTTACCTTAGTCACTCACAATTGGGATGACAGACTCGGGATCTGTTGCCAGTCTCTAAGTCTAAGGGAACAGGAAAGTGGAGAAAGCTACACAGATACAGGAAATTGTCTCTCATAGTGCTATCTCATTGCTGAACTATCTGCTAAAGCAAGCAGCAACATTCTTAGCTTAGCCTGAAAGCCTGTAAACAGGGGGGCCAGATAACCCAAATGTAGTGCAACATACTACCTTTAAAGGTCAGTAATTCAACAATCATATCTTGTTTGTTTGGTCTGTTCATACACAAAAGACAAGGTGTACATGGAAGTATTATGTCACGGACATTCTTGGCTCTGCTGGTTTCTTGGAAACAACCAGCTGACTCCGGGAAGTCACTGTCAGATACAAGAAATGTTAGCCTTCATAAAACCTGTTCTGTTCTGTTCTATCATTACTTAGTTCTAAAAATAAAAGCAACAAGATGTACAGTGTTGATCATTTAGAGATGCCGGTGGGAGCGTTTTATTCCCTTTGGAGAGAGCCAGGTCAGCCGTTTCCCCCTAAATCCAGTCTTTATGCTACGCTAACTAACTGTAGTTTACATGTTAGCGCACAGACATGAGAGTGCTATCAATCTTCCTATCCAACTCTCATGCATGAAAGTAAATAAACGTATTGTATTTATTTCAGACTAATTAACCAAACTCCCAGCTGTTACAGTGAAACTTCCCCAGTTGATTACATGCTCGGGACAAGACATTATTGTATTACAAGTTAGCCTATATTGTATTTATATATCCAAATGAGACTTTATTTTTAATAAACATTTGCTCATTTCCATATACGCATGCAGGTTCAACAGTTTGTTTTGTTAACATATTAGAGACAAGGAACTATAAAAAAGGGAGCTCTGGACATGTCTTTGTATTCCCACTTTACATCAGAATATACTGTCAGCAGCCATAAAAAAACTACATTTTCTGCATGTTTTTAGGGCTACATCAGAAATAAACCAAGCTATAAAATAAATATGAAGAAACCGCTCTGTTGTAAAGCTGGGAGGTGTAATGTGATTTCCTGTGATTGAATGCACCTACAGAGGATGCAGAGGGATTGTTAACAGGCTTAAGGAGTCATGGATTACATGTATCAGATTGTATTTCTTCTTTGTAAACTGTAAATACAAAATCAATTAAAGACAATGTTCTAAAAACAACAATAATCTTTGCAAGACACTAAAGGTTAATAGGGTTTAAATAACATTCATTGTCCCAGTGCTAGAATAATCAATTCAGTAAACCCTTGAACCTGTGAATTCTGTTCTGTGCCCCCTATTGGCTGCTTATGAAAGCAAAACACAGCAAAACAGCCGTACAAAACTAGGTTAAAATCCATCAATACCATTCAAAGCCTATGTATTTCCCTGCTTGTTTTATAAGTTGCATCAATGATGGTTTTGTTGTTGGATGTTCATAATCATACCCATCTGTGCTTGTGTTCATCCACTCAGATCTGTGGCTCATTCTCAGCGCAAGCCGGCATTCAAGGCCACATTAAGATGCATCATGCTCATACTAATGTCATTGGACTGGGGGACTCCAGCGTGTGGAAGGCCCCCTTCCTGCCTCGCACTGTCTACCTGTTCATAGCACCCCTGGCCGTGCCTATCATCACTCCACTTGTTGCACTCGGTAAGAGGCGCCAAAGCACCAAAAGAAGTCCAGACAGTTTATGAGTTTGCTCAAATACTTCAACATTAAATGTGACTATCAGCATAAAGTTGAGATTTCCTACCCTCTGATCCTGTTCAAGTTCCCCTGCTACCTCGCCTCTCTCACTTAGTTGTGACTTTATTCTCATACATGTGATTCTCTGGCTTTGCAGCTCACCTCAGAGGAAACTCTGTGGCTGTCATGGTCCGGACCGTCCTGATGGTAACACTGGGCCTGTATTCCCAGTACTGGCTGCTGATACACGTCTCCGGATTCCTGTCGCCTCTCAGCGCTTTGCTTTGTATGCTTGTGTGCAGAGCAATGTTCTCTGTGACCTTTATCCATGTCAACATTTTCCAGGTGAGAAATACCTTCAGGAGGCACCTGTACTTTACATGTTCAGTGCACATCCTCAAACAAGGATGAGTCTGCAGTCATGCTAGCTGCATTGTAAGGATACTTTTGGACATAGATTTGAGCTATATGCTAACAGCAGCATGCTAACATGCTTACTATAACAATGGCAATATTGGCACCCATTTGCTAACAGTCCAACGATGATAAACCTCTATGAGCAAGGGGCCATATTTTTGGGGTTTCTGTACCCTATTTTTCATTAATAGTCCGTAAACAACTTGAAACAAGAGAATGGAGTTGAAACCCAATGTCCAAGATCGGAAATGTTCACACTTGTTACATTAACAAGCTAATTTGGAGCTAATAAAAAGCGAATTCATCATCAGACTTTGGCCAATGGGTTCTGAGATTGCATTTCAGGCAGCGCATAAAGCTTTTTTGCTCTCGACACGGATCGGCCAAATTGCTTCCAACAATCTTGCTCAGTTGTATTCACTTGTTTATAGAGATTATGATAATGATACTTTTCTGATGTTTAGCAGGCATGATGTTTAGCAGGCATTATTATAATTTCAAAATGCTATTATCATGCTAACATTTGTTAATTTTGACACGGTGATGGCGCTAGATGAAAATTGATTCAGGAAATCTCAAGGATTTAAATTTGCACTCACGAACCAAACTAATTTACTTTCTCACAATATTATTAGATCACACAAAAATCCAACTTGTCAGGCTTAAGGTATCATCATTTGTCAGCGTTTCAATTAGCATCCTGTGAAGAGCTACATAAATAGCTACATGTGTCATTTAGGTGAGCAAAGACATCTGATTATTTAAAAATAAAATGGTAAATCCAAAGATGGTTAGCCTAGATGTTGCAATAGTATATAGTAATAGTATATTTTCTATCGGATATAGGAGCAAAGAATAGCACTGTTTTCGCCCTTCTCAAGACTTTTAAATATTGAATTAGTTTATTTGACTGGTTGCTTGAAGTTAGCCTGCGTTAGACTTTGCTAGACAGTATGTTCATCCAATCACCTGCCAATAATTATACAAAAATACACCAACCTGCTAGTCAATGAAAAGTCGCGATCATCTGTTGAAAATGACATAATGATTAATCGAATTGTTTGAAAAATATAGATATACTGATTTTATAATATTTCGATTTTTATAATTTATAAATGAACTCTCTAGAACAGCTTCTACATAAACTTCTACTCTGCTAGCAATACATTCCTCTCTCACAGATTTGGTGAAGAATGCTGGTTGGGTCATTTCATGCCAAACAGTCATGAGTGCACCTCTTTCAGCGCAGCCTTGTGTTCCCATAGATCAGACCAGCCAGTGAACTAAAGGGATAAAAAGGAACAATTCATGCATGATTTCCCACATGGCGTCTGAGTGCTGCAAGTCATTGTACATTGTTCTGATCAAAGTGTGAGAAGGTGGATTAGAAAAGGCAGGTTCTCAGTGTGAAGTCAGGAATCTAACAGGGGCAAATGTTTGTTCTCTTTGTGGGGTCACGACAACCTGGCCTCCCCTGGATCCTGGTGCTGTTGTTGGCCATTATCCTATCTTTCCCCCTGAACACAATGTTACTCTGTTCTTTTAGCCGACGATAACCTTGTCTCTCATTTGTAAACATTGTGTACTAAAGCTCTTTCTTTATGTTGGAGAAAACACGTTTTACAAATGTGTACACATTGTAAACCTGGACATCGTGGTCAACAAATTATCTAACCTATGTAATTTCTTATATACTATTACTCGACTTGTCTAAAACATTGTGTTCTTGACAGCACATTGGCCTCCACATGTTCTCTGCAACCAGCCGACCCAAGAGGATCTACCAGATGACCCACGGGGTCTTGAACCTGCCGCGTAACCCTTTGCTGGACTGGATGTTCGGACACTCGCTTATCAACTGCCACGTGGAGCACCATCTCTTCCCCTTCCTCTCTGATAACATGTGTCTAAAGGTGACGTTTAATCGCCAAATCCTTATATATTATCAGTTTGCACATGCTAGATGGACTTTCATTGCAGATCTAGAGGATTGTTTTGCAACACAAAGGGAGATTTATGCTTTAGATTGTCACTCATTACATATGAATTTAAACGTGTTTCAACCTACTACAATGGGTTTTCCCTTATAACATGTTTGAAATAGTCTATATGAAAGCTTTCCTTGCCTATAATATGAGTATTACTATTATTTTAATATTATAATTTTTTATTGGGCAATTAGTTGTTTTTTTACAAGGCATGCGAAGCAAATGCTTTGTACAGGAACACATTTTTTAAATGTATAATGGCATTTTCTGCAGCAATAATTAGTGGACTATTATATGTAAATAGCTTTCGTAGATTTCCCAGTAAAATTATTTACAGTTATGTATCAATAAAAACGTTATGAATGCCTATACTAAGTAATGTATTATAATTAGGGAATATCTTTATCAAAGGACATCTGGCAGGAAATCACATTTTATATTTGTTACGATAATTACACTCATATTACAGTAGATATGACAGGCATCTTTAAAGCAAATATTATGGATCAACACTAATACTGATTTTGAATCTCCCTGGGCTCACAGAGCTTTATTATTCTGTGGGCCATCATTTGTAGAGGAGGCTGTAAAAACACACCCACAGATATTACACATGCATGTCAGTTCACTCCTCATGGTGAGTTCTCTTGAGGACATTTGAGCAGGGATTTAAGCGTGTGCGAACAACACCACCCCGATTTTAGGTGCAACCCATCGGCATGTGCCTGAACGCTGTATAATATGGTCAGTTAGCTAACCACAAAACTATTTTGTGAATGATTTAAATGTTTAAAACATAATTTAAAAAATACCCTGCACACTTAGTGTTCAAAGAGCCCATATCCCAAAAAAAATTGGTTAATTTGAACATATACCTTTTTTTTTGCAATTATGCTATCCGTCTAAATTAAGCGTTTTGCCTGCCAGTTCTTTGTTATGAACTGTCAAGTGTTCAAACCTGATTCATAAAGAACACCCATTTAATTAAAGCACTAATTCTTACTTAAGGGCAAGAATGACACAGAAAATCTAAATCAACTTCAGAATCCAATCAATAATAGTTTGTAAAATAGTCTTGATACTAGCTTTAGTTTTGGTCCTTCTTTAATAAAACTTAAGCCCTCGTACTCTGTATGTAAGCTCCATAAACACCAAAGCAAATTCCTATACGTTTAAACCTCGTTAGCAATAAATCGGATTCTGATTCCAAAATAATTACCCCTCATCCCAGAGTAACAATTACTTGATAAAAGAAAAGGGTCCTGAGGATTTCTAACTTTAGCAATGTCTAGCTAAACACTAATTTTGCAACCAAAACATCAAAACAAATAACACAGCTCAGACTTAAGGTCAGAATCTTTTTAAAAAAGAAATCTCTTTTGGGAGCCGTCCAACTGAATAGGAGAGCAATACTCTCTGAAGTATTATATTTGTTTTTAAACAAAATATCCACTTATAACACTTATATCTGAAAGTAGAGAGTAACTCAATTCCAGTTACAAAGTAATTTAAGATTTTGATGTGGTCCTTTTTGTAGTGGGTCTCATTGATTTTCACCTTTCTTTTGGATTTGCACCTTATTATGATTGAACCCTAGACTTTTAATGTGTGCCCTCTTCTCACTCTGTCTGCTGCCCAGCAATACAAATACAGTTGTTTCTCATATCATCTGTAGTATTGCATGCCCATTTACTGTAGATACTGTTTCTTAGTTAGTAAGAAATGACATGTGACTTGTATATTCCTCCTCTTTCCAGGTGAAGCCGGTTGTTTCCAAGTATCTGACGGAAAATAAGCTCCCGTACCAGGAGGACAGCTACTTCTCCCGCCTCCGTCTTTTCTTCAGCAAATACCAGGAACTGATGGTGTTTGCCCCGCCGATCACAGAGCTGGTGGGGGTGCAGTGAAGGAGACAAACTCCCCAGACTAAAGACTGCTGCTGCTGCTGCTGCTCCAAAGCACAAGCCCTAGTGTTAAAGTGTTACCTACTGTCCAGGTTTTAAGTCTCTAACATGCAGAATATAGGTTTTAATCAATAGCACACATGTAGTTTGATATTAGGAGCTACATCCATCATGTAAAAAGAAAATATCATTATGTGAACTGAATGAATGTTCCGCACTTTTAGCGGTAATTTAATGAATAGCACAAAGATAAGCACTCAACCAAAAGTTGACCTGATTATGTATAAGACAATGTAGATATGGTTTCAAATCGCCTCCTTTAACTCTAAATGTAATCACATTCTAGCATCGTCAGGAGATTTAGAGGATCATATTTTAGGATCTAAGGGAGATAGAGTTATTTTAGCACAAATAACATAACAAAGAATAAAGCACAATTGTAGTATAATAGAAACAGCAATACAATACATATGTTTTTACTGTTTCATTTGCTGTTTCCTCAGCTCAATACACATGCACACAGAGATGCTTCAGTGTGTTTCTAATAATACATTTAAAATTAATTTTCATGAACTACACATTGTTTCATTGCCTTCATTGCCTTTTTTTTCAAATAAAAAAACAATTGTGGAAACAAGAGTAGAGCAATGCTTCACATACTCACTCAATTCAAAAATCATGTTACAGTAATCTTTTTTTATGTGGTAATGTATATTTCTTTAAAGCAGTGGTAATAGTTGTTTCGCCACTAGGGGATAGCAGAACACACTGTAGACATTATTACGTCATGAAGTTTGAAAATTAGCTAACAGTTGCCTATTTATTGATTGATTAGGAGATGCAAAATGTAAGTATAATATTCACTCTCTTGTCAATTTTATGGACTTTAAAACAAATCTGTCATTGATATATAAAATAGTGAGTGCAGTTTGGATTTTAGAAAAATCACAAGCTCTTTGTTTGGTTCAGAGCCCATTACAAAGACTGCATCTAAAAGAATATGAAGTATGATGATAATCATGGGGTGTTTCTCAATGTCGAGGAAGGCTCCTCCAGAGCCACTATTTCAAGGATGCTACCGTCATCGAGTCCCGCCGAAGGACTGTTCTAATGTCCAGGATCCTTGGAATTCTACCGAGGCCTTCGAGTCCTTCGTTGCGGGAAATATCGAGGCTGCACGTGTATCCTCCCCGGTCTTAAATCCCCGCAAATGCTTTGCGCACGGACCAATATCCAAAATCTTTGGCGGAAATCGCGCTCCATTTAAGGCGGGGCCTCGCATATGACGCACACCTGCACACCTGTTAGCCTGTTCCACAATTCTTTGTTTTCAGAGGCTAGGAAGGATTCTTGCCTGGCTTCTGAAGGACCTGACTCAGAAGACATGTCCTACCAAGGAAGCGTCCTCGACATTGAGAAAAACCCATCTTCTTTTAAACAATAAGTATATTTTAAGAAAATAACTTTTCTTTACTTACTTTTTCTAAGATACATTCAGGATGTTACCGCTGTCTTTTTTCCTTTTTTTGTTGTCTTCCTCAGGTTCCAAAAACAGGTTTCTTATTTTTGGGTATTCCAAGTAAAAAAATGCGGTTGAACAAAAGAAAAAATATTTAAGAAATTAAAAGACATTAAAAATGTTTACTTAAAATGAACCAATTTTTTTTAAAGGGTCAATTATCATACACGTATGAGGGAAAAAAAGAAGTTCATATTAGTTTCTGAACCGTAATTATTTATATGTTCACTTTAAATAAAGACAACAGGAAAATGTTACTATATATATAAAAAAAAGGTGCATCAGATAATAAAATGACTAATTATAAAAGAAGTGCAAAAAAAAGTTGGAGACAAAAAGTGGATGTTGAATAAATGATGGTACATTTAAACGAGGGTATTTCCCACATATGTTTGTTTTACACTTCAACATGTTTCTAAATGTCCCTTCTTATATTTGTTCTTGAATGTGTATCCTTAGAAGTAGACTGTCTTTCTTGCTCCAGTTACATTATTTTTGAGTTACCACTATTGGGAACTTTTGTGAGTTTCATGTGTGAATTTCCTAAATATAAAAAAAAACACAAAAATACAAATAACCTTTAAAAACGTAGTTTTGAAGACCTTTGCAAAAAGAGAAAATGAAAAAAAGACTTGTCTCTGGTTGGCTGAGCACACATGTGATTAATCACATGTTTCCACACTTCCAAATCCCCACTTCAGCAAAGAACTCACTTGTGACGGGCTGGTCACTGGATGGCAGCTGCTGCCCTGATGTTTGCTCTCTGATCCGCTGATTCACTCACTATTTGCATTCTCACTGGAACTTCCATTTGAACTTTGGAGCACCGAAATGCTCCCATGATGTTAGAGAGGAAGCAGGCTGGCAAACAAAAGGCTGCAGCAGTGATCTGCTCAGTCTAATGATGATGTCAGATACAAACAAACAACAGTAAAGGTAAGATAAGAGATTTGTGTGTTTCGCTTCATGTTCAAACACAATGCATGTGGGGGAATGCAACTCTACACCTCTCTTCCTCATTTACAGTGTGGGCTCCACCCTGTGGCTTCTTTTTCCTCGGGGAAGGGGAGGGCGCGTGTGTGTGTGTGTGTGTGTGTGTGTGTGTGTGTGTGTGTGTGTAGCTGTCTGTCTGGCTGGATGTAGGGGCGGAGAGCTTTTAGACTGAAACTATGGGTTTTGACTCCCGCTCACATCCTCTAGGTGTGGCCTTTCAGGCTCTTCAGAGTGATCCAGGAACTGCTGGCTGACAGAGTGGCTGAGCCAGTTCTCTCCAGAGAGCAGAAGAGAGAAGGCTGACAGACAGAGACTCTGAAGACATGGCAGACACAGCAGCTGTAGCAGCTCCAGTCTCCCAGCAGCAGTGTGCTGTCTGCTCAGGTGCACTGAGTGGGGAGAAGACAGCAGCCTGCCCTCACTCTGTTTGTGGCTCCTGCTTGGGGGACAAAAACAAAGGATGTCCCAAGTGTCTGCAGAGCTCGGACCAGCCTAAACCTGGACCCAAACAGAACGGAACAGAGGCTGAAACTCCGGAGATCAAGAGCAAAGAGGAGCAGGACCCTAAAACAACGAGGGAGATCAAAATTCAAGAAGACCTGAAGGAGTCTGAAGACCCTCAAAAGCCTGAGGAGGAGAAGAAAGAGGGGCCACTACAGACACATGGAGAGAAAGAAGAGGTGAAAGAAGAGGAGGTGAAGGAGGAACCTCTGGGCCCCGACGATGTGGTGTGTGACTCCTGTATCGAGAGCCCCTGCAGGGCCCTCAAGTCCTGCCTCACCTGCCTGGTGTCCTACTGCGAGGCCCACCTCCGGCCCCACCTGGAGAACCCCAAGTTTCAGAACCACCGGCTGGTGGAGCCGCTCAGAGACATCGAGAGGCGGACCTGCGAGAGCCACAAGTGGCCCCTGGAGCTGTTCTGCTGCGCTGACTCCTGCTGCGTGTGTCAGGACTGTGTGACGGAGGAGCACAAGGGCCACAACACCATCCCTGTGGTGGAGGCTCGCAGTCAGATAGAGGCGAGTGAAAATAATCTTTTTTTGTATTTAATTAGAACTCCTCAATACTATATATCAAGAAATAAGTCCCTTGGTGTATGATACAACTATAGTTTTGAGTAATTAGTTGATAAACTAACTTTAAAAAAAAGTAAGCACTGTACTCATCACAGGTCATACATTCATTTATATTCAGAAATTCTCCTTATGAAATATTTGTGTTACCTCAAATGATCAAGGGGTCCAGTTTTTGACTAAAACACCCCAGAGAAATCAGGAAAAATTCTAATTGTGTACATAATGTTTCTAAATCATTTATCAAGCAATATCTAAAATATTCACTGGCTACAGGTTTCTTTTCTCTGTCTGTCATATATTCAATATATATTGCTTGTTTTAACCCAACAATCCAGACTATATTCAGCATTGTTCGTATTAAACAGGGAATTTGAAGACTTCCCTTACAAAATGTTGAAATTGTATATATGGGTGATTATAATCCTTGTTGGGTGCAGCAGATTTGAACAAAACAACATATTCTCATATTACAGCATGTCTAGAGTGCGGTTTTGTTATCTTAAACCTCGATGAATGCTTTTATTTGTTATTGATTTTTCACTGTGTGGCAAAGGCTGAGTCCATTACAGTTTGAGCAGACACATGAGGGCTAAAATATGTTTTATTGAGCCATAAAATCAACCAAAAGTGTAATTACTTTTCAATTATATCCCAAGTCCTGCTTTCATGTAATAGAAAAGAGGTATGTGTCTAATTGAGAGGATTGATGAGCACCAGTGTAGATGGGAATGTATCCTCAAAATACACCACAGTTGTTCTCACATGTCCAATAATGATATCTATAATCTCTTTAAACCTAATTAGGACAGTAATTCTCACTTAATATCCACTGTAAAGGTCATCATATTCTAGGCTCGCTTTGTGTGATTAACAACAACATTTGGTTCTCTGGAAATTCTATTTAGCGCCTCTGATGCAGAAACAAAGCTCCAGCTAGTGTCATCAGTTTCTTTTTCTGACAGCTCATGACCCTCAGGTTAAACAACTGTAGTCCAGATTCCTGCAGGGAGCTGTAGCTTCTAGCTTACACCTGTTATTTGCAGTGTGTGTGTTGTTGCTCAACCTCAAAGTGCTTAATCAGAGCTGTACATCAAACAGTGATGGGTGGCTTACTGGAGCTGTTTGAGAATGAAGGTTCAAATACAGGCTTTAAGTTTATGAGCTGCATAAAGAATCCTCCACTGTGTATACATAGAAAAGAAGAAGTCAAATAGATTCTAATAGAGGACATCAAGTTGCATGTTTTAAGCACTCAATCATTTCCCCTTAAAAAAATATGTATTTCCACATGACAACCAGAAGACAATAGCGTGAGTGACATGACTTCCTGTTCGGGTCATGTTCCACATTTTCACACTCTTCCTTTAATAGAACTCATGACATGTCTCAGACTTCGGTTTCGCTTGTCTACTCCTGCAATGTTTTCAGGGGGAGAAACCAGACACCAGTGGATGCACCTTGTGTGTTAGCATGTGTGTTAGTATCACATTGGAGTCAACGGTTAGCATCTGTTTTAGTCAAGATTAATATGCAATATTTGAAGAATTTAGAGGTTTTTTTTATCATAATTTACCTCTAGAATCTGTAATCTGAGTCTAGATTAAAACAAGTTTCCTTTTGCTGTAGGTCAAATAACTGTTTGTTGCTCAAATTTTGACAGTATTTCCTATCCAGTTAATCAAAAAGTAAGCATTCCTTGGTGTTTTTTGGGAAAGGTAGTAAGACAGTAACAGTAATAGTTTTATTGTGGTTCAGAAACTTTGCTTAAGCTTTGGCCTGAGTTTGGTGAATCAATGAATCTAACATGGATGAATAGAATGTCAAAGCCATGTTTTTAATCTCAGAGACAGCAAGATCCAAAAAACATTACAGCAAAAATGTTGATATATATTGTCAGTTATGGTATATATTTTTTCAAATGGGTTAAATATATCAGAATATAACCCTCATTGGTCATGTGCACATTCGTGTGTGTTGGAGGAGCGGCTCTGTAAGGAAGTCTGAAGGAAGGGGCAGATTTATTTCGGTTGTGTATTTTCAAATTCTAGCGCACTCGAGCTGGTTTCTCCATTCTTACATACCCTACCTTTAACATGTTTCTGTTTTTCACCACTGCACTTGCATTTCCTGTTGTCTTTTTAGTCCTTGTTGGCCCTACATATGTCAAACTTAACAACAGATCTAGCAGAACTGAGAGGAAGTAGTCCCTGTCTTGAACCTCTTTCCAAATAAAATTCCTCAGACAATACGTTTTAGCTGTAGGAGAGCAGATGTCTATAATAATTTTTAAAAATGTAGGTTAAAAAAGACATAGACTTGATGCTCTATTACTACGTCTCAAGTAAGGGATTTGTAGATTCCCCCTCAGGGTATACCCTTTAGACAGAAAGGTTGGAAATAATTCTTTCACCAGAGATGCCAGAGATGTCTGGACCTGCCGAGGAACTTGAATCATAAAACAAGGCCACGCTTTGAAAGCTACGAATGTCACAGTGCAGAATACAATGTCTGCTATCCCCCCCACCGCCTAGAGGAGGGGACGCTCAGAAACAAAACCGTTTCCCTGAAGAAACAGCCTAAATGTTTACATCATTACATCAATACATTCAGTTTGCGTCTGCCAGGATCTGACCTATGTTCAGCATGACAGCATGGTTTGTGGTTACTGTGAAGACTCTCAATGCTGAATTCTTTCTTCTCCTCGTGTTCACAGAAGGAACTGAGGGACAAGCAGACGGAGATGGTGAAGACCGTGTCCGCAGCAGAGAACGCCATCAACAAACTCCAACTCAACACAGTGACTATCGAGGTAAACAAACACACCGTCTGAGTAATGTGAAACGGACTCACTGTGTGTGTGACACATGGATGTCACAATACTTCATTACTCAGCAGTTATATTTGGCTTGAGAAGCCAACCGTGTAAGCCCTGAGGTGTGTGAGGTGAGGTGAGGTGTGTGAGCTTGGTGTGTCCGGGCCTTTTAGAACCACCCCAAGAGGAGAAGTTGCCCTGAGGTATGGGAGGGAATGCAACCGTCAAGGTTTTTCATGTGTCTGAGAGGCAACCAGGTATTCCCTCACTGAGCATGTTATGTAAGATTATCATGTGGCTTCATGCACTCCCTACCTGTTACCTGTTGAGCGGTAGATATGCATCACTTCCTCTCTGGGATTGTAAATGGTCCTCAGTCCACACAATGTGACCTCTATAGTTACTGTTGAGCTTTGGATGTGATAATGGATGACTAACTTGTTTTAAAACAAGAATGCAAAGAATGTGTCAGATTACATTACAATTGGAATTTTAACTGAAGTAAGAGGCATATACAGTATTTGCTACTGTGTTGAAGTGTGAGGAAACGTGAGTAATATAAATAAAAACAATTATATTATAGAATAGTAATATTTGGGCTCAAGACAAACAGAATGTTAAAGGTCCCATGTCATGCTTTTCCGGTTATTACCCGTCCCCTTGTGTGTTATGAAGGTCTTTCTGCATGTAAACGGTCTGCAGAGTCAAAAACCCTCAAAGTAGCCTACATCCTGTGGCGAGTAAAACTCTAACACAGAAAAGATCTGTCTGTGCTGTCCCAGAATGCCTCGTTGGAGATTTCTCTTTTTCTTTCTGGGTACAGGGACCATACCCAAATGGACCCATTGGTCCAAATGGAGTCCGTGGAGCTCCTCACACACACACACACTCTCTCAGCGGCAAAAATGTGACACGCTGGGGGGGTGCGGGTGCTAGTGGAGCCTCACAGATGGGGTGCTGCAGCCCCCTCAGCACCCCCCCTTCCCGCGTCCATTCGTGGTGTCTCGCTGTCTCACAGACCCCACGCAGCAAGCAGGAAATGAACCCAGCTCACACTGTCCGCTCCTCACAGCAGCATGCCGCGCAACGTCCCGCCAACACGGCACCCAGACCCCACGCAGCATTCTCATCTGTTTATCATTGCTGGTGTCATTTTCTGGTTGCTAACAAATGCCATTGTAACACATAATCACTGATGTTCCGCTGAAACGGTGGTGGACTCATCAGAACAGAGTGGGCGAGCTGACCAATCAGAGCACAGTGGGCTCACAGGGGGGGGGGGGGGGGGGGGCAGGAGCTCCAAAAAGGCGTTTAGGACAGAGAGTGAATACACATACTATACAGAGATGCTGTATGAGAAACCAATGTGAGTTTGGAAAAATGCACAATGTAAATCTATTCTAGTAGACCTCAACAATGGAATTATGATCAGTAGAAATGGCCATGACATGGGACCTTTAATTAAAGAGGCCCTATTATGCTTTTTGGGGGTTTTCCCTTTTTTGTAGTGCTATATAGGTTTTTGTGCATGGAAATGGTCTGCAAAGGCCTGAAACGCTTCCATCGGACTCCTTTGTTTACTTCAATAATAAAGTGACATCACTACTACAATACATGGTATATGATAGGCTAAGGGGCGGGACATCTCTAAGCGGTCGGCCAATCACAACAGAGCCGGCCAGCCACACAATCAGAGCAGACTGGGCTCTGGTTTCAGACAGAGGGTGAAAAGAGGTGCTGCAGCACAGGCAGTATGAGAAAAATAAAGATCTTTATGAACATTAAAGCATGGAGACATGTCCTACTAGAGGCACACAATCAAAATATGGACCTTAAAGAGCATCTTGCAGGTTTTATTTTTTCCTACATTTATGCTTAAACTTGCTTGAAAATTACAATTAAAAAGGTGAATGTAGGATTTGATATGTTTTACGAGACATAAGGGCAGGAATTCCGAGGGAAAGGAGCAATTTTGAGCTCTGCTCTTAAAAACTGCTTTTTTTTAAGGTCATACGTCAAACGCGTCATATTACATCACAAAGGGTAAACATCTCCGCTCTCTGACCGCGGGTATAGTTAGTAGTTGCGTTGAGTTGAGCGGTTGTGTTTTAGTGAGGTGGTATTTTTCGGTAGTTTTACAATTTCACCATTTGTAATCATGGTGCAGTATTGTGTTTGTGCAGGTTGCACAAATACCAGCCTGTCAGGACATCGAGTCCACAGTTTCTCTCACGGGAAAAGGACCGGAGCTAGCGTTCGTTCCTGGGTGCGTTGTGCATCCACCTCCCTGCAGCACATACTCTCCACAGCTTTATCAGGAAACCATATTACTTCTCTCTCTCCCCCCCCCCCCCCCCCCCTTCGCTGCTCTCTCTCTCTCTCTCCCCTCCGGTACACGGCACCGTAAGACATAGTGTGGAGTTGCATTAGGTAACGCTGTGGTGGCTGTACTGCTCCAGTCGTCTCCTTTGTGTTTGTTTGTTTCCCCCTGTCTGTGTTGTTTGTGTGTGCGTGGTGGAGGCGTGGGAAGGTATTTTGAGTGGGGGTGCTGAGGTGCTGGACTCCAGTGAACACTATTACGGGCACTATAGAGCACGCACAAAAAAACTCCCCACACGCAAACACACAGTAAACCCGCGACTGTTACAATGAAGGCTCGATAATCAGCTCACGGCATATAGGCAGGGGTAAAGTGCTATTTTTTACGAGTGGGGAGCAGACCTCACCTCCTCTAGGGGGGTCCGGGGGGATGCTCCCCCGGGAAGATTTTTTTTAAATATTGAAGTTAAAAGCATCAATCTGGTGCACTTTGAGAGCAACATTAAGAGATCTATGGATACATCTCTCATCACCCAGATGAAACACAACTGTAAGCAGATGTTCTTTCTCTTTATGGATATTTTACAAATCACTCCCCTTTCAAACTGTATTCTTGTTTTACTGCCATATAGTATTTCATAACTGTTTTTCCTTTATTCTATAACTATAATGATCATATGAAGGTGTGCCGCGGAAATAATCTTTTGAATATTTTTTGACCAAACCGTTTGAGACCCACTGAGATAACTTAGACTAAAGTTAACTATCTAAACACTCAGAGAGTCCTTTAGCTCACCTGAGCCTCTCAGTCTAAGAGGAGAGCTCTCCTCCACCTTGTTGTGGAACAAACAGCTCCGTATGTCAGTTAGTGCAGCTAGCTAACCAGATGCTAACAACACGGTCCCTGCTGCTGGCACCGGTCCCTTTCTCTCTCCCCCTCTCTCACACACACTAATAGCGCTATTTCCGCACACACACAGAGCTGCGAGCTTGAATGACACAAGCACACTTTTATTTCCATGCAACTCTCTGATTGGTCTGGTGTCTTGCCTCTGTTGCATTCACTGAACACGGGAAATTACAGTCCTGCCGTCCTTTCTAGTGTCTTGATGAGGTTCACGTAAAGCACGGTTAATGTATTATATTATTGAGGTAGAATTGTCCGGGGCTACAGAAAAAACATTCGGGGCAGGCCAAAATATTATTTTACCAACAATGTGGAATTTATTGGCTCCATATTACACAGATTATGCACAGCGGGAGCAGCAATAACCGTCAAATAATAATTCAGACAGGGGAGCTCCGCACCCCCTGCCTGCCGCTAGGGGGTGCTGCAGCGCCCTCAGCACCCCCCTTCCCGCGCCCATGGGTGGCTGTCACTCCTGGCTCCCGGCTCAACCTCCACTCACCTGCTGCAATCAGCTGTGCACCCTCTCCGACTACACACCTGCTTTCCATCAAGCCATTTACAACGGCATATCAACGGAGGCTCCACAACCTTTCTCCGCCAGATCGTCAAGTATCAGCCGTATCTCGCGTCTCCCCTCCGGTACACAGCCCCGTAGTGTGGAGTTGCATTAGGTAACGCGAGATACGGCTGATACTTGCGCATTAGTTTCTGTTATGGATCAGTATCAACAGTCCTGCCAGTAACGTTACTATATTATCAATGCTACGTTAGTTATAACCTGATATATGATAGCTAACTTCACAATGTTGTGATGTGACGTTAGCTAACATTCTGTAGCTAACGCCGGTCACTCACCAAGATAGCTGCCCAGTTCTCCACTGGTTCTCCACACACCACAGCTCAATTTCTCTCCGATGGCCGTTATTTCTTCTAATCCTTGGCTGCTCCTGGTCTCTTGGACGCCTAGCAGGCTCATAATTATAAGGTTGTGGTCCGTCATATGCATTCGAATATTCATGTTCAACTTCTTCTGTGTCTTCTGTGTCGAAACTAGCATTGGGATCCATGTTTATTAATACGTTACACCGGCCGCTCTCCCCCTTGTGTCCCCCGTGTTACGTCACACGCGGGAGGTCACGTGCCGAGGCTTTTTTATGCGGAAGTGAAAATGCCTTACAAAAACGACGCCAGATGTCACTGTAGTGTATATTTCTGTATATTTTTGAAAAGCTAGTGTATTCATCATTTTCCTACACATTTATTCACAGGTGTCTTTAACCTGGAAGTTGCTCTTTAAAATAAGCCCAATATGTCTTCTTTAAGTCAGAACTGATAAATAGAAAATATCTAGTTGAGTTACAGACATTATAAGTTATATACAGGACAAAAAGAGTATAACAGAAACATGTACAAAAGTAGTTTGCTCTCATTTCAGAGTTTCAGTATAAAATCAATTAACTTGACTTGACTGTCCCACAGAGTTCAGTGACAGAGGTGAAGGCGGTGATCGAGACCCAGTTCGAGGAGCTGCAGGCCGTGATGGAGAGGGCGAAGCGGGAGGTGACGGAGATCCTGGAGGCCGATGAGAAGCAGGCGCTGAGGCAGGCCGACGGCATCCGGGTCCACCTGGAGCAGAGGTGCACGGAGCTGAAGAAGACGCAGGCGCAGGTGGAGAAGCTCTCTAAGAACAAAAATGATGTGGACTTCTTACAGGTAAGGAACAAAGCCAAGACAAGGACACAGTGAAACCAAAGGCTAACATCTTCTTATACCTGAATGTTGCTGTGTTTGTCTTAAAGGAGTATTCGGAGTGGAAGAAAGAGGCCACTGATAATTCTCTGCCTGGGGTCTCCATCGGCCTGATGGACCGTCTGACCTCCTTCAGCACCGTCATCGTTGAGTCCACGCACGAGCTGTGTGCCATGCTGGTGTCTTCATACATAGAGAAAGTGAAAGAGACCTGCAAGAACGGTAAGAGAAACTAGAAGAAAAGATACCAGTAGGGGAACTCAAAAACCTTGACTTTATTGTGTACTGATAGTTGTTTCGCTGTCAGGACGTGTTCACACATGTAAAGAATTTTCAGCCTGTGTGTCATAGCGTTATCGCACAAATATGCTTTTAACCACCTGTTGGCTTCGAGGCACACCTATTTATGTGTGTCAGAGCCGACAGACAGCTCATACTAGTTTCCCTGTGATGCGTTCTTGTGCCAGCTGATGACAAAGCTAATAAATCTAACTTGAGTTATGTTCTAACTGAAATGAACTTTCTCTAATTACAGACAAAATGGGAATCAAGACAACAGTTCATGAAATTGTTGCAGCAAAACAGAACATGACTGTACCGGATCCAGTGACACACACCGACTTCCTCAAGTGTAAGTCTTTTCGGTAATTGAATATGAGCCATCTGGCTGAGAAACTGCAGTCATTGTTGTAGTGAGGAATTTAGAAAACATGAGATAATGAGTCCCCATTCCCTAGCATCCTGCTACCCTTAAATCCATTTAAGAAAAGCAACACGTTTAATTTGATCGGAATTACATTTCCGAGAACATTGGAATGACTCAAGTTTAAAGGGGACACATTATATTTGTTGAGGGTTAGCCCTTTCGTGTAGTTTGTTATAGGTTTTTGTGCATGTAAATGGTCTGCAAAGGCTAAAATCCCAAAGTTCCTTCCAGAGGGAGTTTCTCTCCCACACACTCCCTTAAATATTAAAGCATGCAAACATGTCACAGTAGATGCACAAAATAGCGAGACAACAATGTTTAAAAGCACACCAATGTATAAATACTATATCACAAGTAACACGTTGTTTAAATACAGAAGTGTTATCAGCCAAGTTTTTCAAAAGTATAGGTTCTTGCTCTGCAGCAAAATAGGACATTATTAAGAGAAGGGGTAACAACTTTGTATACAGTAAGTCCAGTGGTTCCCAACCTTAGGTTCAGGCCCCTCTGGAGGGTCACGAGATAAATGTGAAAAGGTCGTGAGATGATTAATAGCAGAGAAATGTAGGAAAAACAAAGTTATGATTCACACAGTTATGTTTATATTTTGGAATATGAAATCCCTTCCCTGTTTGGGCCTCAAAAACATGTTTCTTTGTACAAAGTCACAAGCCAAAGTTGTGACTGAAAATAAAAATGGAAACAAACAAAAGCAACACTTTATAGGGTATGACCTCTGGGACCTCAGTGGTATTTACACTCCTGACTAGTCTTACATAACTCTTACAACATATTACATTTACACAATCCTCTCCCAGATTCCACCAACGTGAGCTTTGATGCGGAGACCGCCCACAAGTTCCTGCGGCTGACGGAAGAAAACAGGAAGGTGACGAACACCACACCCTGGCAGCACCCTTACCCTGACGTACCTGAGAGGTTCGAGAACTGCCGCCAAGTTCTGGCGACGGAGAGCTTCTATCTGGGCCGCCACTACTTTGAGGTGGACATCAGCGGCGAGGGCACGCACTTGGGTTTGACCTACAAGAGCATCGACCGCAAGGGCAACGAGAGCAACAGCTGCATCACGGGAAACAACTTCTCCTGGTGTCTACAGTGGAACGGGCGCACCTTCTCCGCCTGGCACAGCGACGTGGAAACCCCTCTCAATGTGGAGAAGTTTACTCGTATCGGGGTTTACGTGGACTACTCAAGAGGCCTCCTGGCTTTCTACGGTGTGGACGACACCATGACGCTCATACATAAGTACAAGGCAGAGTTTCTTGAGCCTATTTACCCAGCTTTCTGGTTGTCCAAGAAGGAGAACATCGTCGCCTTGGTGGCACCAGGGCAGCTATTACGACTCAAAAGTCCCTCTCCTCCAACCTCACCTGCAAACGGAGCAATTGTTCCAAAAACAGCGGCATAACATTGATAAGAAGTCAGTTCTTTCCGGATCATTTATGCCACCATTCAACCTGGTGAGACTTAATCATGTTTTATCCCACAATAGACTTTATTTTAACTCTAAAATATGGACAGTCTTCCCATGGTAAACCTGTTTACAGCAACCTATTGTTTGGGTGAATTGTGAATGTTTATCATGTTTTTTTGGTCCAAGTCGTATTTATACTACTCTTCGTAGGGGACTTCTGTTACTTTGGTCTTACTTTGAATTCAGAGGTGTTCTATGTTTTCTCCTTGAAAATAAAAAAGTGCTACTTAGATTTTCTTTTGTGTCTATTTTTGTTCACAGCTTGAGCTTTCACACATCATTAAAATAACATCCTAAATTAAATAATTAGTGGGATAATTTTAACCATAATCGATTACTTTGGAAATTCTCCAAACGATGAATGGAAAATCTGTGACACAAGCCACACATTTTGGTCAACGTGTCGGGAAGTATTTGGGCTCTTGAAAAAAAAGAGAGATGTTGTTGTCATAATCACATATGGTAAGTTTTAATGTTTGCCTGTTTAAGAGCAAGTGGTGTATGATAATAGAGTGCAGTCTTACACATTATGATGTGATGTCTGTATGAAAAATGATGAAAAAATGATAGAAACATGATGTTCAGTCTAAAACGTCTAATTGAGCATAATAAAAGTTTCCAAGAACCATTTTAACATTTGCCTATGTTTTAGAATGAATTTTAGGGATATTTTAAAAGTTTTTTAAAGCACCTAATAGTTTAGTATTGACATATTTTAAAGATTCGTCGTTTTGTAATATTTCACAAGCTCTCATTATTTCTGTTCAGTTTTTAAATACACTAACCTTCACTTGATATTTATTCCAATTTCTTTTTATTGTCTAATTTTATTCTTAATTTGTATTTGCCGATTGATTTGTAGAGAACATTTGAGTTATATCTCTAGTTGTAAAAGTGGTCTATAAATAAAGCGTATTATTATTATGTTTATTCTTATTTATAGAAGCATTTTATTATTATCCAATAACATCCTGTGAGTAGAAATAGGCTACATGTATAGGTAATGTAGTATAACCATAACCTACATAATTACAAATGAATTACAAACAGTACTATGAATATATCAGTAATAAGATGCATAAAATATAGTCATACAATGTAAACACTAAATGTCAATGTATTTCATTACTGTCTTGACGTAGGGTACGTGGCACGCTTGGGTCACCTGACCACCGTATACAGTGACGTGATATCCAACTGAGCATGTAACCAGGAAGAGAGACTGCTACTGCAAATTTCATCATGCTAAGAGAAGTAAGTGACACATTTGTAATGTTCATCTATTAAATAAAATATATCATTCAGCTAATTTAGCCTCATATTGTAGGACCAATGACAGTTAATGAAATCGTAAACACGTAATATTCTCCAGCTGAGGGGAATATCTGTAGTGCTAAGTAGTTAGCTTGCACGCTAGCTGTTGTAGCTATTTACATTTCTACAGCTAACGTTATCTTGGCTTTACCTTTCCCAAATTACTAAACGATTACGTTAACTTGTAATAACATGTCTTGCTTGTTTACATATGTTCAAGGATAGTAGCTAATAGCCACTTAACTTTAGCAAGCAGCTTTACATTTTCCAATTTAGCTTACGTTAGCTAAAGTTAGCTACATGGTCCCGTCCTTATAATCACTAACAAACACTTACGACAACACTGGGAAACCGGACGTTGACTTGTGTGTTTATTAGCCATTTTTATTTTAGCAAGCGAATATCTTCGGTGTATGGATAAGCTTTGAGCAGTTGACTGTTCTTAATCAAAATACACTTATAAACTCTTACAATTATTTGCTAAGTATTTTATTTTACACATTTGTATTGTTATTTTTCTGGTTCTATTATATTCTCGACTTCAGCTTTGCCTGTGTTAATTTCACCCTGATGCGTTCATTGTATGCATCCCATTGTAAACACCTGTTCCTGATTATGATGTCTTGTAGTAACTTAAATGTAATGTTCTGGATTTAAATAAACATGCAGTTACCTCCGAAGTTCATATGAGCCATGAATAGTGTGTATGGAAACAAAGATGAAGCCTTAGTTGAAATATGTCTGTGTACTGAGTCTCTGTGGGTTTATCCTCTTCCTTATTGATCCCTCAGGATAATGATGAAGACGTGTCTCTGTTTGACGCAGAGGAAGATACAGGGAAAAGGTCAAAGAAGTCAAATATGAAGTAAGTTTACAGAGGACCGATTGCTATTACTGTATCTCAGTGCTTGCTTATCAATTAAACAAAATATGTGATAGTTGCAACTTCTCAAATTAAAGGATTATTTTCATATATATAGATAGCAGTAGTGGAAAACATGTTTGAGTAAAAATACTAATGTCATATTGTAAAAACACTTTCTGTACTTTGTTTGATTTATTTTGTTGCACCAAACATCAAGAATTTTTATTTTATTTACATAAATAAAATAAAAATTATGAACTTGCATCCCTGCCGTACTGCAACATTGCATTAAATGTGTTGAAAATCGTTTTTTTAGGCATCCACTGGCCTGCTTCTTCCACCTCTTCTTCAGAGTCAGCGCCGTCATCGTGTACCTGCTCTGTGAGATTTTCAGCAGCACATTCATCGCATGCATGGTCACAATAATCCTCCTGCTCTCATGTGACTTCTGGACAGTAAAGGTGTGTCTTGTCACTTTACACAATACGTTTTAGTAAATTTAGTAATCTTTAGTCGAGAACAGGAAATATTTTCATAATGCTGATGTTAATTTAAGACCACAAATATAATGTGTATTAACAGAACATCAGTGGGAGGTTGCTGGTGGGTCTGAGGTGGTGGAACCAGGTGGACGATGATGGACGCAGCCACTGGGTGTTTGAGTCTAGGAAGGTAAGATTTGTTGCTTTGTGATGTGTCTCAATATGACCAATTACATGTGCCATTGTGAGGGCATACGTGCATCCCAATACGAAATATGGCACTTATAATGGTCAGTAAGTTGTCACACTCAACAACCACCATCTTCACTACAGTACATAACGGAAGTTGCGGGACCAGCCGCAATTGTGTAGAAGTGTTTATTATTTAATATTTGAATACACATATTAATGTACTACTGATGAAAAGGAGCCATTGTTAATTTTATTGGGTTAATTGAACATTCTGTAAGGATTTGCTACCATTTACAATAATAGTTGCTAGCTAGCTAGCTAACAGCAGCAATGGTCACTTAAGCTGAGGTCACAGCAGTGGCTTGCGATTTGAAACAAACAACATGGCCGAAATTCAGACACTGCACAAGTGTTCACAGTGTACGATATGATGGCATACTAAGAAGAATATCTACATTGAAACACAGTGTTGGTGTTTAAGCAGTGGTGCTGTCCCAAACGTGGGACTTTAACCCCTCATGATACTGACCTCTTGTACTCTATGGAGTTGATATATGTACTTGTTTTCTTCTCAACAATCTTTAGAGTATTTGCAGATGTCCTAACTGTGAGAATATCCTGTTTTTCTTCAGGGGACCGTGAAGCAACAAGCGTCAGATTCTGAGTCCCGAATCTTCTGGATTGGTCTGATCGTTTGTCCCATTCTCTGGGTCATCTTTGCTTTCAGCACCCTCTTTTCCTTCAAACTTAAATGGGTGGTAAGTTTTCAACTTTAAAAGATAAATATATGTTTTGTATTATTCTTATCTCAACAAATTCCATAAAAAGCCCAATGTGCTCACAAAATTACACCACACCAAATTCCATTCTAAAATTGAACACTTTAAAGTTTATTTAAATATGTATCAGATGTTTTTCCCAAAACACTTCAGGACTAAAAGGACGTCACTTCCAGCAAGCTGAACTGAAACAATAAGGGCAAAACAGCATCCCATATCTGTTTTTGATCCAACCTCTGATGTTGCACAGCAAACAAAAGTTGGCATTTTAGAAGAGCATGTTTGTCACTGGTAGACTACCAACACGGCTATCTTGACTTCATTTGATAACTGACATCAGCAATTTAAATAACAGAAACTTAAATATCCTACTGTTAATACAGAGTAACCACAGACACTTGGCCATTTCATAAAAACACTGGAATGGATATTTGGGGATATTTTTGGCACTAAACAAATAGTTTTTGTTGCCTTGCGTGGGTTCCCTAGAGCCTGCCAGTCTGTAATTCCTTAAAATAAATTAAAAAAACAGCTTTTGTTGTGGACTATTTTTAGTGAGGAACCAATCCACATTTGGGTCTCTGCAAACTATTTGTGACAGCAGGGTGGTGTATGTGTGATTAAGTCACAATAAACTACAGTGTATTTCTATCATAATGAAGTCAACAGCATGGCACATTGATGTGTTTTTAACAGTTTTTCTGACAACAATGGCACAAAGGAAGCAGATATATCAGGCTTTGGTACACACAAAACGTGTTGGCAGATTCATGATGGTTGGTTTTGGTCTTAATGTGGGGATTTATTCATCATGAGAGAATTATCATTTTGGCTAGTGCTGTCAAATCAAACTGTGACTGTCCTCTTCCACACAGCCGGTGGTGATCATGGGAGTGGTGCTACAAGGAGCCAACCTCTATGGCTATGTGAAGTGTAAAGTGGGAGGCAAGACCAGCCTCAAGAATATGGCTACAAATTATTTTGGACGACAGTTTCTCAAACAGGTGACTTACATTTTGAGTAATATACTGTGAAGTCACATTATTTGTTGTTTTAAAAATTCTCACTCGTGTCATGTTTATCATACACAGGCGATGTCTAAAGAAGAGGAATCGTAGGGTGCCGCTCTGCGATTTTAACTTGTTTGCATTATTCTTAATGCTATGATATCAATTATTTTACCAAGTGGATCCGTGGGAAGACATCTTTTTTGCTATATGAACTGATACAAATTGTGTTTCTTTTCTTACTAATGTACTGTGTGACTCAACCAGTCCCCATATGGAGTTTTCTTTGTTTTCCACAGAGGTGTGGCAGTTGCTTCAAATTACTGGAGACCAGCAATAAACCCTCGCTGACTTTAACTGATACTTAAGCGTAAGTGCATGAGTAAAAAAAAAAAAAAAAGGGCATAATGGCTTGAAATGTTAAGCTGACTAGTTTGATGTGTCATGTAGTCTCTCAGCTCACTGATGTATCTTATTTAGTTTGTTTTAATGATTTGTTTTCTTCATTTTTATCTTTATAACACTAATAATGTGGTTTCTGGGAGGTATTGTACAAACATTTTTGTTTGTATAACAGGCGAGTTTGTAAAGTAACAGTGTTAAGTATTTCAGGAGTTTGTAAATATGTATTTAAAGAAACTATGTGGAACACCTTCTTATGTGCAAATACATTTGTAAAAAATTTCCGGACAGCGTGGTTGTTTTTATTTCTGATAAAAGTTGTCATTCACTGCTCAACTTGTGAAAAGGAATGATTTTAAAAGTCAGGGAATTTAACTATGTAAACTCAAAGTGAAATAAGACCATATGAAGAAAAAACGACATGAATTAATACAAACAAGGGCCGAGATTTTGTTGCATTTCATTTTTGATTAACTCCAGCATTTTCTTTTATTACAAACACAATTTTCTAAAAGACTGGTTTCGATTCCCAATGCCACTTTAAAATCACTAAATCCTTGTCTTCAATCAAGATAACCATGTGTGACTATCTATCACTTTATTCAGATTGAGGAAAAAGCTTAGGGTAAACATTTTGAAAATAAAAATAAAGTAAACTGAGATAATCAGTATTTACCATTGGAAAACAGTGGATCATTGTGGAAAACAGTGGATCATTACAGCGACTACCAGAGGTTTGTTTATGTCATTGAAGGAAATTGCTTTATGTTGTCCTTGCTAACCGATAGAGTTTGGATAAAAGACCTGGCAGATACCTCACAAATACTATGCAGATTAATGTATCAATTATTAACTACATTATTGTATCAACCAAAACTGAAATAGCGCTAGTTTGGTTCCAAACACTCCCAGGATGAGACGGACACGGAAGAGAAGCTTGAGTGTACTTGTAGACCGGAACTAAGATGTTATTTTCAAAATAAAGACGATTCACATTTCATCTAGTAAACAGTCAAATATGCATTTTATTGAGCGGTACATTTGCAAACATGATTAACACACAAAAGTAAAATTGACTTAAATTAATGAACTTAGTAACCACATATCTTTGTTTGGACGACTAATTTAAAACTATATTTTAGTGTCACGTTTGTTGAAAATTCTTTAATAGTGGGTTATAAATATAACTTACATTTAGGGTTATTATCAATTTATTTGTTTAGTATGGTAAGTAATTTCCATTTGAAACAAAGTCTTGACACATTTCAATAACAGTGTCTTTTACTTTGAAACTCAAACCGGAAAACTCTTGTAATCGTAAAACTGTCTGATTTTGTTGCTGTTAGCTAGCCACAACAGTACGTTTTGCTCGTCATTGTTGTCATTTTAAAGACTTTAATCGAGCTTTTAATCTTTATAAATACACTGTTGGCCGTCCTGTGATGGGCATTACCTCCAGGATGATTCCTACCGAGGATGCGTCCGCCAGGAAGCGGGAAATAGAGGAGAAACTGAAGCAGGTCAGTTATGGCTGGAGAGGAAGGAAGCATCACTGACGAGCCTTTTAGTGGAATATTTATTTAACCTGCTGTATGAATTGTAATTATTAGTACATATAACATGCTAACTCCCACTGACAGCGTGAGAATGTGAAGTTAATGTTTTTCTGTGTGATGTTACAGGAGCAAGAGACGCTGTCATTCATCCGAGAAAACCTGGAGAAGAGTGATCAGCTGACCAAGGGCATGGTATACACACACACACACACACACACACACACACACACACACACACACACACACACACACACACACACACACACACACACACACACACACTAAGATGTACCTTATACCAGTAAACACCTACATTCAATCGTACATAAGGAACTGTTACCAAGTCCCACAAACTAACAATTTTTTTATTCTCCTCCTAATTAACGTACCCTTTTCATTGTAAATGTTTTCTATTTGTCCTTTATTTTGACTTAACTTAGATTGATTTCTGCACAAGGAAAAAAAAGATATTATAGTTTCCATGTCCAGTCGTAAAAGGTCTACATATAGTGTTTTAAAAAGTAAAACATTCAAGAGATCCAAGGCTTTATATTCATATGCACAATAGACACAACACAAATAATACAATGAAAATGTAGAAATAAGAAAACATTGCCAACCAATGATAAGATATAACAGATTACAAAAATGAAAGTAAGAAGCAAGGCTCATGATCTCCAACTGGGTTTTAACCAGTCTTTATAGTCTGTTTTCCAGGTTTGACAAGTCTAAGCACAACCATTTTAATCTAGCTAGTGCTTCGATTTAAAAAACCCTCCTGCTCTTCAGATCTCAGCTTCAAACACCAAAAACAAAAAAGAAGAGATGGGATGTTATGGTCTTTGTTCTTGTTTCTTGTCGGCAGATAAATACTTATTATGATTTTGTTTCTCCAGGTCTCCATCCTGTCGTCGTTCGAGAGCCGTCTGATGCAGCTGGAGAACTCCATCATCCCGGTGCACAAGCAGACAGAGAACCTGCAGCGCCTGCAGGAGAACGTGGACAAGACTCTGTCCTGCATGGACCACGTCATCAGCTACTACCACGTGGCCAAAGACACAGACAGGATCATCAGAGAGGGGTGAGACTGAGGGGATCGTGGGTTGTTCTGCCTGATCGGCACAACAACAACTTCCATTTCTAGGCAGAGTTGATGGATTTTGAGCAGATGTAGAAAACTGATGTATCCTTAATCCTTTTGTTTCAGTCCGACAGGCAGACTGGATGAGTACCTTGCTTGTATTGCAAAGATTCAGAAAGCTGTGGAATATTTCCAGGATAACAACCCTGACAGCCCCGAACTCAACACAGTGGTACAGTATTCAGCTTTATTTGAATATTTATGTGAATTTTGGTAAACGATTATTGCTGAGATTTAGATATAAGTTAACTTTTGTATACGTATTTAAAACAAACCAGATAGTGACACTATCTTTCTCCTTACATCTAGCCTTTAAGCTAAGTGGCTTGGGCTTCACATTTAACATACAAATATGACATAAGGATGGTGTCAATCTTCATTTCTATCTATTTGCAAGACAGATAATAAGCGTCATTCCAAAATGGAAAAGTATTTCTTCATATTTGACACAGGTTTTTTTTTCCTTCTTGGTGGCTTTAAAACTAATGAATTGCATCCTATTCCTCACATTGTATTCCTTTGTAGCAGTGATCTTTGATTATTGTCTCTTCAATTATTAATGCCATGATTTGCCTCGTAAATATATCTCTAAAATATTTTACTACCAAAAGTCTAGGAGGTGCTGGGTGCAGAAAAATCTGTGTGAGAAAAAAAATCATGCCGTTTGTTGTTTAAATGTAAAACTGACCTTAATTACATTGAAATAACCAGCCAGATATACATATCACAAGCAGTGTAGGTTTATACATTTTTTATGTGTAAGAGAACAAAAGTCAAATTCCCAGGAAATTGACCAATGTTTCCTTTGTGCAGAAAGCTCGCTTTGAGAAGGGCAAAGAGCTGCTGGAGGCGGAGTTCCGCAGCCTCCTGACCCGCTACAGTAAACCCGTTCCCCCCATCCTCATCCTGGACGCCATCAGTGTGGACGAGGAGCTGGAGGTCCAGGAGGATGTGGTGCTGGAACATCTGCCAGAAGCTGTGCTCCAAGACATCATCTGCATCGCCGGCTGGCTGGTGGAGTACGGACGCAACCAGGGTGGGTTTCCTGCTGGGCTCTGCATACTGTTCCTACTCTAGCTTTCCTTCCTTTTGTCTTTTAGTTTTCCTGTATTCCATGTCTCACACAGAGAGAGATATTGTGTTCAGGTGGGAAAACCAAAAAACATCTCTCCGGAAATTACGCTGTGTACTAGCTAGGGATGGGTACCGAGAACCGGTACTAATTCAATACCGGTAGCTGATTGGACGGTATCAGTATACCGTTAAGCCGCTGGACAAACGGTGCTGCTATCGGTATATCTGTTACGTCTACTTCCTTAGTTTAACTTTAAACCATTCTGGTTGGTTGGGAACCCTCATCCCGTGTGATGTATCCGGTTTGAGACCCCTCTGATTGGCCACTGTAAATGCCACTCCTCATCTCTCTCAACAGCGCTCTTATTATTGTTGAGAGACTCCCGCAGGCATGGCGGACAGAGCGAAGCGATCCAAGGTCTGGTTGCACTTTAAAAAAATGTAGTGGCGATAGTGCATGGTGCAATCTATGTACTCAATTAGTTGCTTGTAAAGGGGGTAACACAAGCAACTTAATGAAGCATTTGCAACCAAGACATTCATTGAATCGAAAACGGTGCTAGCGATACTGCTAGTGCTAATAGTGCTAATAGTGCTAGCGGGCTTCAGCCTCGCCGTGTGTAAATGTGACCTGAGCGAAAGCTCGCAGGCAGGTTAGCTGCTGCGCACGGGTAATATGTTTTGTTTACCTGGGTGCAGTCTTGCAGGCACATCGCCTTGTCTTTTTTTAGTTTATTAACACCAAATTATTGAAAAGTATCGATAAGAGTATAGAAAAATACCGATACCTATAAGCAGTACCGGTACCGGTATCGATAAAATCCTAACAATACCGATCCCTAGTACTAGCCTTAAGGCGCTTTCACACCGGAGTACTTTTCCCAGCAACAGTTCCGATAGTTGCTGGGATTTTGCGTTCACACCAAAAAGATCTGGAACTAGAACTTTTTTTCGGGAACCTTTTCACCCCTTTTCAGTCCCGGCTAGAGAGCAGGGACTTTCCTGGGGAGAAAAAGGTTCCAATTTCTGATTGGCTGGGCGAATTGCAAACCACGCCCCGTAAAACTCCTAAAAGTTTCGCGAAGATGCCATTTTATTTGCTTGCATTAGCATTATTAGCATTAGCCCAGCGCACCAACGGAGAGAGACTTACTTATGGCAACACAAAAGAAAACATGGGAGTGGTGGAGTGATGAGGAGGTGTCGGCGCTTCTGGCCATTTACTCGGAAGACTTCTACTGAAGCCAGTCCCCAACTCTGGGGACTTCCGGCCGGGGACTTCGGGTGGCAGTATACGCCGTGAAGTTGTTTGCGGCCAGGGCTCTCGACTAACTTTTTTCACCATCCTCCCGGAACCGTCCCGAAATACAATCTAAGCCGTCCCGAAATTAATTTGGACCGTCCCGAATTTAAAATATTAGTTTTTCTACATTATCATTAGTTAAAATCATTCAAAGTGACCTTTAACATAAATAAAACATCATACAAATCTAGATGATGATTCATCAACCTTTTTATTTAAAGAAATCAGTCAAACATAGAAACAAAGGCCAAATATATAAAAAAAAAACACACAAACGAGAAAGTCACCCTAATTGAATCCAATCAAGTCCCATCCAACTAACAAAAATATCCAACACACTGTCCTGACAGAACCCAGAGTAACCAATAACCAGGATGACAGTCTGTAACACAGTCAGGAGACCTTTACAAACTGCCCCGCCCCCTCGCACACAGACGCCTGGATTGGAAAGATCGAATATACATCATAGACGCATTTTGTAGTCTTATTGCATATTAGAAATGGAGTTGGCGAAACTAAAACTGTGATTTAATGTTTATGTAGCAATAATACACAATACGTATCTTTTTTAAATGTCTCCACTACCATAACGTCGGAGCTTAACAGTACCACGTTCTTTAATAATTCCGGCCCGGGGGCCGTTTGATACAGGGGCTCGGTACCCATCCCTACATGGGGAGAGGCGCAGCATATTGCTTATGACTGAATGCGGTGGAGAGTTCTCATTATTCGCGGGCCAGGAATTTGCGGGCAGCTGTGCCGCTGGCTGTCGGTATACGTACTCTGTGTGTATGTGTGTGTGTGTTTATTTCGCGGGTTGCTAAATGTTTTGTGTGTGTTTATGTTGACAAGTAGGTTTAATAACTGTGTACTACACAAAACGTGCAGTCAGTTTCATTTTCATCGGCTTCCGTAGTAGAGTTAGCAGGCTATTTTTATTTTAACTCTCGTCCCAAATTCGTCCCAACATTTTTTTTTATCCTCCCCAACCCTATTTTTTCGACGACGGGACGCCCTTAAGCTCGAGCCCTGTTTGCGGCCTGCCAGTAAACCCAAAGCAGAAGAAGAAGAAGTGACGTCAGCGGCTTCATTTGCGTAATCCTCCCTCAGGGACTTACTCCGTTGTTAACGCGATCTAACTAGATAGTTCCGGGACTAAAAGGCGCTTTCACACCGGAGTACTTTTCCCAGGAATAGTTCCGATAGTTCCTTGGATTTTGCGTTCACACCAAAATATCTGGAACTAGATCTTTTTTTCACCCCTTTTCAGTCCCTGCTAGAGAGGTGATACTTTCCTTGGGAGGAAAAGGTTCCAATTTCTGATTGGCTGGGCGAATTGCAAACCACGCCCTGTAAAACTCCGAAAATGTTTGTGAAGCCGCCATTTTATTTGCTCGCATTAGCATTATTAGCATTAGCCCAGCGCACCAACGGAGAGAGACTAACTTATGGCTACACAAAATAAAACATGGGAATGGTGGAGTGATGAGGAGGTGTCGACACTTCTGCCGATTTACCCGGGACTTCGGGTGGCGATTTAATGCCATTCGATGTCCCGGAGTCCCCCAGTATACGCCGTGAAGTTGTTTGCGGCCTGCTGCATAGTTTCCCAGGAATAGTTCCTGGAACTAAGTTCCGGGAACTATTCCTGGGAAAAGTACTTGGTGTGAAAGCGACACACAAAACCAATAGCCGCTTTCACACCGCAGGACTTGCCGTACTTTAGTGCCGGCACTAAAGTACCACGCCACTGAACCCGCCAGGGAGCTAGTGCCAATCGCATTCACACCGCAGTACTTTCCCTGAGGCAAGATTACGCTGACGTCACTTCGTCTTCTTCTTCTCTGGGTTTACTGGCAGGCCGCAAAACCACTTCACGGCGAGTACAAAAAAAAACGAGAGAAGAAGAACTACACGGGGGAGGGGGTATAAAGCCCACCCGCTGTACATGATATATATATATATATATATATATATATATATATATATATATATATATATATATATATATAATAGGTAGGCTCAGCAGACAGACCGTAGTGCAAAGATAAAGTGTCACATGATTATCTACTAAATAGTGAATTCAGCATCAACTTCACCAAGATGAAGTTCATATCTTCCCAAGATACGTGTTACTTTATGTCCCTACTAGAATCCGAGCTCAAATGACTCAAACCAACAAAATGTCCAAGCAAAGAATCATGTGCACCATGAGGCTGGGTTATAAGGGTAATTTACAAATAAAATACCCCATCATAACAATGGACTTTATCTTTATGTATTTATTATATATTACCCCCTCAGGCTGATTTTGGAAAAGGACATTAACCGTTGTTTGGTGTTTTTCCCTTATTTAACTAAAACAAATGACATGATAAATTACTTGTGTTTATGTGTGTAAGACTTGTGTTTCTGCCCCTGCCATTGCTGCACAAGGTTGCAACATTGTAGATAAATTCAACCACCGACACCTGTCTGCTCTCACATTCTTCTATTCTGCAAATTTGGGGTGGGACAAAAAAAAATAAAGCTTCGCCAGTTTGTTTGTTTTATTGCACAGTCAAGACATAACAATAACGGCATCACGCCGCTCAAGTAGCTTTTGCGAACATCGCTCAAAACATTTGGAGTTGGGAACTGCTTTCTGTAGAAGCTGCTGCATCCCGTCCTCAGAGTAAATTGCCAGAAGCGCCAACACTTCCTCATCATTCCACCGCTCCGGTGTTGTAGTACGTGTGGTCATAACTGCTTTAAAGTACAAAAAAACTACTCGCTCAGGTGTGGATGTGGTTTTGTAGCGAGGAAAAAAAAGGCTGCCTAACAAAAAAAAATCTGAATCTAACGGGAATAATAGAAATAGAATAGAAATTGGCACTCTTTTATCACCAGGTTCTTACCACCTCTCTTATTAGGAAAATGGCCAAAAGAGTTCCCGGCACTGAGTAGTCCCGGCGGTGTGAACGGGACATTATTGGTACTAACGGAACTAAAGAACCAAAGTACCAGGGAAAGTCCTGCGGTGTGAATGCGGCTAATGTCAAATAACTTGTTTTCTCACAATGCCTGTGCTTAGCCAAAAAGTCCTACTTGAACACGCCGCAAAGACTACAGCCAACGTAAGTTCTGCACGTGTATTATGGGAAATACCGTTTTGGCAACCATTTTCACACCACTTTAACTCACTTCTTAGCCTTTTTTCAGATGGCCCTGGCTTTGTGAAAATATCCGTGTTTTAGAATGATCAGACGAGATGAAGACGAACAATTTAAATAGACTCCATGTGTGCCCTATTGAATTTCAATGTTTACATTACATAGCATTTAGCTGACGCTTTTATCCAAAGCAACTTACAATAAGGGCAATAAAGATCAAACTAAGGACAACAATCCCCAAGGGAATTAATAAAGGTCCACCTTATCTTATCTTAACAAGCTGAACAGATAATCAGTTGTTTGTTGTGAAAAGTGTTGTGGAGCACATTGCAAAAAAACACACGTCAACAGACGCTCATCGACGTCTCCAACTTTATGGCCGTTTAAAGATAAAGCTTCATATTTGAAAGGAAAACCTAATTTTTGTATCCATGTATTTTGTCAAAGTAACTAATAGAGACAACTATTTTTGAAATTGAACCAGAGAGCGAGGCAGCTGCTGGCGCTATTTGCAAAGCAATTCAGTTTTATTAATTTTTTAGGTTGAATTCCCTAATGTTGTCAGACATTAATAATAGTAACAACAGACAAAAACAAGCACTTTTAGTGGACCGACATTTCGCAGTTAGCTTTTTGGGTTAATATTTCAGCCCATTAATGGCTGCAGAGCTCTCTTGACCAATGTCAAAAAATGTTGTCTCCATGACTCACTTAGACACATAAATGAGACATCATCATTGGTCCTGTATTGAGGGAGAGCACTGCCTCGAGCAGGCACTTAACAGGCCGCATTGTAATCCTTATAGGCACTTCAGTTTTATTTATATCTTGGGTTATTTCCATTATGTTGTCCAACACTTATAATAAGGATCTTAGCCTCTGTGGCAAAACAAGCATTTCGAGTAGACGTACATTGACGGTGCTTAATTGCTGCCTGCCATTGTAGCCCTTTAAGATGCTCCAGCGCCATCAGTTAATACTCGACTAATTATAACAATTGGTTTTCCCCATCACTTTAAAAGAATATTAGGGTCTAGGTCAGGGGTCGGCAACCCGCGGCTCTCGAGCCGCATGCGGCTCTTTAAGCCCTCTACTCTGGCTCCCTTGAGCTTAGACAAAAATAAGAAGGAAATAAAATACAATTATTTGTAGGACTATTTATATTTTGTTGCACGGTTGAAAATGTTTCGTATCTTGTATTTTGAGGTGATACTGTGACACGTAAAAAAACCCCGGTTTTAATTAGGTCAACTAAAATATGCGTCACATCCTGCTACGGTCCCGCACCAGCGCATTTTCTTGCAGGTGAATAACCTGACCCCCGGCTCGATGAGCAAACTATGGATAAATCAAAGAAAAGAAAAGTACCGGAGGAACACAGGATTTAATTCTGCGTGGACAGAGTTATATGCTTTCACAGCAAACGATGCTGGCTTACCGGTATGTTTGATATGTAGAGAGAAGTTGTCAAAGGTGCTGCAGCCTTTACGTATTGGAGGAAAAACACGGAAGAGGAAGACAGCCGACGATCTTCAGTCATAATTCAATCAGTAAGCTCTTTTTAGGGTGCAGCTATATTTTATTTATTTCAAAGTGGGCCCATTTTAATTATATTCATTTTCTTCAAATGTGCAGAGGACTCCCCAAGTGCTGTGTTGATTTATTTTAAAGTAGGCCTGTGTATTTTTAAAAATTCTCCTTGTAAGAGTTATTTGTTTCTTATTAGAGGTTCTTAACAGTTTTCTATAATGTAATATAATAAATGCCAAAAAACTGTAGTTTTTGTCTATGACGTAACAATATATACAACTTTATAAGCTATCAAGCTATGAAATATGTTTTGCGGCTCCAGACAAAAGAAATTGGTGGAAAAGCGGGCAAAATTGCTCTTTTGGTCAAAAAGGTTGCAGACCCCTGGTCTAGGTTGAAAAAGGCCATCCTGAAGCAGTGCTCCAATAAATCATCATTGGTCCACAATGGAGCGAGAGTGCCGTAACCCATGAGGCTTTAGCGATCTTGCTCAAGTCAGACTGATTTAAAAATGTTTGAAAAGTACTGATGTTTATTGACATAATCATTGGTCCAGCAATGAGCAAGACTTCCACGGACTGTACAGAAACTGCAGCGCTATTGCTCAATACTGGACCAATATCAAAAGTCTTCTTTTTCTGATCAGTCATTCGGAAATGATGTCCAGTTTTTTGTCAAAAATGACTAAAGTTACCCCATGCACCTCGACCTTACTCTTAAACTCTTCTTCTCTTTCTTGCAGATTTCATGAACGTCTACTTCCAGATCAGGTCCAACCAGCTGGATCGCTCCATCAAAGGCCTGAAGGATCACTTCCGCAAGAACAGCGCCAACTCTGGGATCCTCTACTCGCCCGCCGTCCAAACCAAACGCAAGGACACGCCCACCAAAAAGGCCCCCAAGAGACCAGGTCAGCAGCAGACGACACCCTGCACACTGCACTCCTCTCAACACTCTGATTTACAAGCCTCTCCTTACAAGATTAGTCGAACAAACAAGCATGATTCTGCATAATGTTGATTATTTCATTATAGCCGCACCGTCACTCCATTGTTTGATCAGATCACCATCCAGCCACATTATTCCGTTTCAAGCATCCTCCACCATCTTTTCCTTGTGATTTTACAGTCATCTCCAACTAATCCTTCATCCTTTTCCTCTTTTATAATCCCTATGTTTTGATGACAGTCTACATCCCAGGTAAACAGAAAGCTTTAGTGTGCCTCCTGCTTGCTTCTGTCTATCCAATGTGAAACTTCAAGGCAAATAAAAGGCAGCATGAGTTTGTTTAGCTGTGAGAAGCAGGATGTTAGAAGTGTATTAGTTCTCTGGAGACATGTAGTATGTTGTTGGTTGTCCTCTAGTTTCCTTGTTGTTAATGAACTGCTGGAAACTTCCACAGCGGTATGGGATTGACAAAGTGGAATTTATTAAACATAATGACTTTCAACCAGCTTTGAAATAGATTTGACTGGCAGCTCTGTGACAGAAACGTGCTCCCTCATGCTAAAAATAAGTAAATGTATCTCCCATGCTGTCGTGACTGTATGTCTATATTATATCACACATACGTGGGGTGTGTTTTTGTATGTGGAAGGGAGAAGAAAAGAGCCAAATATTCAAGAGTTAAGCTTCTACTTTGAAAAAGACAGTCAAACCTATACCAATTACAAAAAATAAATGTAATACATTAATAATAAAGAACATTATTTACAAAGACAAATTAAAATTGAAATAGCAGACCACCTCAGTGTCACTGATAATATTATGAGTATACAATTGAAGTCCTTTAAGAATCCAAATCAGAATACTATATATATATATATATGCTGGCAGGAAATAGGGTTATGTGACAGTTGCTCCACTTTAGAATAGAACAAAATAAATCAATAAAGATATTTTTAAATAATATTTTTTTAAACATGAGCAGTTAAAATATAATATAAAACAAAATAGCATAAAAAAATGTGAAATAAAAAATAGAATACAAATATTTATGTAAACATAAGGAGTTAGGGTAAGTAACAATTCAAAAAGCATAAAGATGTACAAATATGTATATTACAATATATACTTTTGGTGGTTTATTACTATTATTAATAAATATATTATTGCTAAATTTAAAAGAATTTGAGTTGCCGATGGTTCGGTAAGAACAATGTTAGTCTTTTGACTCGTAGTGCCTGAAATAAAGTGTCATATACAAGCGTGTTCCCAATAAATGATATATATTTAAAAGAATGAAAACACTGGTATGCTCATAGGCATACACAAAACATCTCATCCGCCTCTGCGAAATTAGAGCTTGCAGAGTTTTCAGTGTGTGTGTGAATGAAGTGTGCAGAGTGTGTGTGCTGTGACAGAACTGGGTGTAGTGTTGATCAGAGATAACAATTATACAGCTGAACCTCAGGCCCAATTCCGTCTGCACTGAAATAATGAAACAGCCTTTTTTATTTATTAAATTCAATTTATTCTTTTGTTGAAAGTTCAGATTTGAATGAGCTCCACCAACAGCTTGGACATGCTATTGTTTGTGCGGTGACATAACAGCGCCATTACAAGAAAAATGATATAGTCAGGAGAAATGTCCTGGTAGTGAAGCGTTTGGACATATTCTAACCCTCTTGAAAGCTTCACTTATCACTATTATTATTATAAATGGATTAATAATAATAATAATACATAATATTTATATAGCGCCTTTCACGAAACCCAAGGTCGCTTCACAAGTCGGGCAGGGGGGGGGAGTAGGGGAAAAGAGGCAGACAGGTCAGGGAGGGGGGGGGCAAGCAAGTAGCGGAAAAATAAAAATAAACCTATCAAACTAACTATATAGTGGGGAAAGCCTTGGTGAAAAGGTGCGTTTTGAGGGCTTTTTTGAAATGACTGTGATGTAAAATATGTCATTTACAGTGATGATACTCTATTAGCTCCTCTTGGTTCTACAGAACCTTTACTGCATGTTCCTGTTTCACAGCCAACTGTTTTTTATTTAAAAAAAGCTCTGATACAGCTAGTACCTACCTGCTGTTACCATCAAACTGCAGAAAGACACAGTTCACTTTTAACTTGCTGAGTAAAGTAAAGCATGTAGCTGATATGGAGACAGATTTCTTCTTAGGAGTAGATGGAGATTTGATTTCAATGGCATCGCAGCCAATAATTCTTTATCTGGTCACATAGTCAAATGTTAAAGCTATCATCCAGCTGCAGGTTGTATGTTTATGAGAATGGGAATGGTGTCCTAGTTGTATTCTATTCAACTGGATCGATAAAAAAAAGCATCCCTCGAACATAACCAACATATATATATATAGAACAAATTGTCAGACTGCATTCGGTCTTCATATATAACAATAAAACAAGATTTTAGCGTTTGTTAAACCCTGGGCAATTATTTTAATTGTTTCATGTCGGCATCTGTCAGATCCCATAAATACCTTTTTTAAAGATCCAAACCACTGGATCCATCTTTTTAAAATAACATCTAAGGTTTGCAAAGGAAAAATATGACTAGATAACAGTATAGTGTGCTGAAATGACACGTGGTGGAGACCAAACCGGAGCTAAAATTGGTTAGTATTGTTGGAGACTCCAATTACATGATAACATTGCTGTGTGTTTGCTGCATGTATACAGTGGGGCAAAAAAGTATTTAGTTAGCCACCAATTGTGCAAGTTCTCCCACTTAAAAAGATGAGGCCTGTAATTTTCATCCTAGGTATACCTCAACTATGAGACAAAATGAGAAAAAAAGATCCAGAAAATCACATTGTCTGATTTTTAAAGAATTGATTTGCAAATTATGGTGGAAAATAAGTATTTGGTCAATAACAAAAGTTAATCTCAATACTTTGTTATATACCCTTTGTTGCCAATGACAGAGGTCAAACGTTTTCTGTAAGTCTTCACAAGGTTTTCACACAATGTTGCTGGTATTTTGGCCCATTCCTCCATGCAGATCTCCTCTAGAGCAGTGATGTTTTGGGGCTGTCGCTGGGCAACACGACTTTCAACTCCTTCCAAAGATTTTCTATGGGGTTGAGATCTGGAGACTGGCTAGGCCACTCCAGGACCTTGAAATGCTTCTTACGAAGCCACTCCTTCGTTGCCCGGGCGGTGTGTTTGGGATCATTGTCATGCTGAAAGACCCAGCCACGTTTCATCTTCAATGCCCTTGCTGATGGAAGGAGGTTGTCACTCAAAATCTCACGATACATGGCCCCATTCATTCTTTCCTTTACACAGATCAGTCGTCCTGGTCCCTTTGCAGAAAAACAGCCCCAAAGCATGATGTTTCCACCCCCATGTTTCACAGTAGGTATGGTGTTCTTTGGATGCAACTCAGCATTCTTTCTCCTCCAAACAGTTTTTACCAAAAAGTTCTATTTTGGTTTCATCTGACCATATGACATTCTCCCAATCCTCTTCTGGATCATCTAAATGCTCTCTAGCAAACTTCAGACGGGCCTGGACATGTAGTGGCCTAAGCAGGGGGACACGTCTGGCACTGCAGGATTTGAGTCCCTGGCGGCGTAGTGTGTTACTGATGGTAGCCTTTGTTACTTTGGTCCCAGCTCTCTGCAGGTCTTTGACTAGGTCCCCCCGTGTGGTTCTGGGATTTTTGCTCACCGTTCTTGTGATCATTTTGACCCCACGGGGTGAGATCTTGCGTGGAGCCCCAGATCGAGGGAGATTATCAGTGGTCTTGTATGTCTTCCATTTTCTAATAATTAGTCCCACAGTTGATTTCTTCACACCAAGCTGCTTACCTATTGCAGATTCAGTCTTCCCTGCCTGGTGCAGGTCTACAATTTTGTTTCTGGTGTCCTTTGACAGCTCTTTGGTCTTGGCCATAGTGGAGTTTGGAGTGTGACTGTTTGAGGTTGTGGACAGGTGTCTTTTATACTGATAACAAGTTCAAACAGGTGCCATGATTAATACAGTTAACAAGTGGAGGACAGAGGAGGCTCTTAAAGAAGAAGTTACAGGTCTGTGAGAGACAGAAATCTTGTTTGTTTGTAGGTGACCAAATACTTATTTTCCACCATAATTTGCAAATAAATTCTTTAAAAATCAGACAATGGGATTTTCTGGATTGTTTTTTCTCATTTTTTCTCACATAGTTGAGGTATACCTAGGATGAAAATTAGAGGCCTCTCATCTTTTTAAGTGGGAGAACTTGCACAATTGGTGGCTGACTAAATATTTATTTTCCCCACTGTATGTGGACAACAGTTTGCTTAAACGCTAGCCATTACATCAGCGGAAATAAGCCAGTTTTCAGCTTTTTGCAAATTTCTTCTTCCCACAAAGCCAATCTTTTCAAATAAATGAATGCAGCTTTCAGTGTGCAACACGCTAACAATCTCACTAACCAAACTAATATATTGTTGTTTAATCCTGAGAATATTAATGTTCTGTAGATTGTGCCTGTCTAAACTAGAATGTGATGGTAATATTAATCCTGTATATGATTGTTAATTGTATTAATTGTGATGGCTGTGTACTCCTGACCTAACCTGTGTATTCTGCTCTTACTTGACCCTGGGCACTGTGTGTGCAGCACATGTGTCCAGCTGTGTTTTCATGACCTATCTGTAGTTGTCTCACCTGGTCATCCTGTTGTGTAGCTGTGGTGCTAGGCTGTGCCCCCCCCCCCCCCCCCTCCACATACAAACCTCTGCTGCCTGTCTCGGTGGTGGTTTCTGTGTTTCATCACTCACTTCCTAGCTCTCCGTTTTTCTTCTTCTTCTTCCTTCTTCTGTTTCCTCTTGGCTGTCTGGACCTCGCTGCCCCCCCCTCCTCCTCTGGAATCTGTCTCTGTGTTTATGGGAACAGGGACCATTCGCAAGGCTCAGAACCTTCTGAAACAGTACTCACAGCATGGGCTGGATGGGAAAAAGGGGGGCTCTAACCTCACTCCTTTGGAAGGTAACGCACCTCTGTCTTCTCTTCGGTGTCTTCTTTCCCTCCTCGCTCACAGTGTACTGGTTATGTTGTGCCTCCATGTTTCTCATTCAGAGCAACAGGCACACATACATCTTCTCAGAACCGTCACAACAGCTTTGAGATCAGGTGGATGTTACATAAAAGCATAAAAATATCTGATAAATCCTCAAAAAAGGAAGCTAAATATGGTTGTATTTGTCTCCTATCAATGTGTAAAGCCAAACATGTAATGTTTTAAAGCATTGAAATCCACCCTAAAACCCTTTTCACTGTTAAGAATGATATGAGCAATAATATATAACTAGCAAAGCTATCATTTCTGAATCTGTTTTGAATTTGACTAATTTCTTTGGATTATTAGCTGAATGTAGACATCACAGCAACATACAGCACAACTGCAACATGTCTGTGATCTTAAAAGTAGGTGTGAATTGTTTTTGAACAAATTAAGAATTACCGTAAAATATTGAAATTGCATTAAATGTGCATTAGAAAACATTGAGTTCCTTAATACTTAAAAAAAAAAAAAAATCACATAAGTGGCAGATCTTCCAATTTTGTATTTAGAAATGACAAGGTATTGCATTATTGTCAAAACTGGCAGTTATATTTTGCTGATTTTTTTATTTATTACAGAAACAAATAATACACATGAGTCAGACCACAGCAATACAACATGACAATATAACCTCACAACAAGGGGGAAACAATTGGGAAAAAAATGAACTAGCGGACTATATTCATAAAATTAAATATATACTAATTTACTTGAAACCAAGTTATTTTTTTTTTATAGGAGACAATAAAGTATAACATTTTTCAATTGAACTATTCAAGTCATATTAAAGGCAACCTGTGGAGTTTTGAGCCTCTAGAGGCGCTGTAGAGAGCTCTTGGGCCTTTTGTTTGTGTTGTGTCCTCTGCAACATATACATATCCAACTGGGGTTGGGGAATGGCATTCTGGGAAATGCACAAAACTGGCAAGTCTGGTTTATAGGAAATTGGCCAAATTGTATTATTTTGGTACCCCAAAATAAAAAAATGCTGTATTTCTTATATGACATTTAAAAGTTTCAAAATGAGAAAGGATGAAAAAGAACTCGTAGAGCTGCAGGGATCAAAAGCTGTTGTGACATTTCTCTTGAAGCTGGTTGCTCTCATGTAGCTGAAACACACACTGACTTAATGAGTCACACACACACACACACACACACACACACACACACACACACACACACACACACACACACACACACACACACACACACACACACACACACACACACACACACACACACACACACACACACACACACACATCCCAACACTTGACTTCAAAGGGTGTCCCCTGCTTCCCTCCCCCCTGCTGGGTGCTTGGTGGTGGTCGGTACAGATGTTCCAGGTTCAGGTTTGTCCCCCCCCCCTTCACTATGGGCCTAGTCACGACCTCTGAGGTTTGACTCGGCCTGTGTCCCTGCTGCCCCCCCACCCCACCCACCAGGTTACGATCATGACTCTCGGGTCAAACACCTCTCTGACGCCGTGACCGAGAAGCACGGGGCCGCCGCAGGTGAGTGAGGGGAACAGTGGGAAAGAGAAGGAACACATCCAACAAAACAACTGATGTATGGAAGCCCATTTCCGCCAATGTGATGAAAAAGAGAGGATCCTGTATGTCATCATAATGAGAAGACTTTTTCTAATAAGGTTTAGCATCTAAGATGTATTATAATATACATTATTATTAAATAATAATATTTTTGCAATACTATACTATAATTATTTTGTCAAACCAAGTCATTTTGAGATAAGTCATTATTTTGAGATTTTAAGCCATTATTTACAGATACTATGTCATTCATTTGAGATACTTAGTCATGACTACTACATGTTAAGTCATTATTTTAAATACTAAGTAATTATCTACAGATACTAAGTCATTAATTTCAGATACTTGGTCATTACTACAAAATGTTAATTATTTTTTTGAGATACTTCGTCATTATTTCAAAAATACTCAGTCGTAATTTAAATGTTTATGTCATTAGCATTTAATATTAGGTCAATTATTGTAAGAACATGTGTCATAATTTTGAGAAACTTAGAAAGTCATATTTTCAAGTAAATCAGTAATCAATTTGACAAAGTTCATCATAATAAATTACAGGATCTGTTTTTTTTTCAACAATACTTTTTTTTGTCTTTTACTGGCATAAATAGGCTTCCATAGTTGATATATAAATGTATCACCGACTGCAGCTTTAATAAAACATCTTATTTTCTTTGACCAAACAAGTAGAGTCACAGCCTGCAGGTCAAACACAAACTCAGTAACTGTCTTTTCATGACCATCCAGAACACCACAGACCATGTATTGTAGAAAAATCTTTTGTTTACTGGACCTTTGGTTGTGTACCTCTCAGGAAAAGACGATGTTCTGGACATAGAGATCGACTCCTACATCCACTGCATCAGTGCCTTCGTCAAGCTGGCCCAGAGCGAGTACGCCCTGCTGGCAGAAATCATCCCCGAGCACCACCAGAAGAAGACCTTCGACTCTCTCATTCAGGTCAGAGACACTCGTTCATTTATTCAAATCTAAGGTATAGGTCATATACTAAAACGTTTGAGGCTTATACTCAGGATTTCTAACTGTTAAATAGTCCTTCTGATTATTCCCTCTAAGTGTGACTTATTTAAAGTAGTATTTCAATTATTTAAAATGACTTTCAGGCCTTTTACTCAATTCCTGGATTTCTATGGGATCCTGACCATATCATTTTATCTCCTAGACTCTTAACAAGTAAACAAAGATAGGTTAATATTGCTGCTTGACGTAATGTAACACTACACCAATAACATAACAATGTAAACCTAAGGCATTTCTAAAAATGTCACTCTGGAAAGGGGGGAAACGTTTAAATTCTCTAATACTACTTTATCTCTGATCAATCCCCTTGACCAAATCACACACATTAAGGCCATTGTGTGATCCTCTTTTCATTAATTATGTCATATCTTTTTACTTCCATTCACTATGCCTGCACTGTAAACAGTTTGCAGCCCCCCTGAGGGTCTCCTTCTCAAACTTTGAAAACCTTTGGCGCAACGGGAAAACAATATGGCATCATAATAATAATATTGAAGCATCATAAGATATCAATAAAACAGCAGGTTTTTAGTGAGCTCTAAAGGGGTCACAACCAAGTGTGAGAGCTTATTTTGCTTCCAAAAGCCAGAGCCATTGACATCGTCATAAAAAGCAATGTTTGTGAGTGAACATTTTTAGATAATGGCCAAAAGCCCTGTTTTGTTGGGGGTTAGTATATTGAAAAATACATAAAGAAGGAACGTAAGTATGAAAGGACTGCTTGTCTCTATGTGGAACCCTCTGATTGACTGCTTTAGGAGATGCTTACGACGATGTTAATGAGTATTAACATGTTGTTGAGATGTTAAGTGAATAAACTGGGCTCAGCCACATTAAATTGCCTGATGTTTGATTTGAAACAGAAGCTTTTTATAATAATTAAACTGATCTCTACCTGTTTTCACGTTAATATAATTTACGTCTGAAGCTCATCAGTTTTACTATAAACAACCCGCTTCCTTTTTCCTTCTGCTGTCCTCAGGAGGCACTGGACAACCTGATGCTGGAGGGAGACAACATCGTGTCTGCAGCTCGCAGAGCCATCATGCGCCACGACTACTCAGCCGTGCTCACCATCTTCCCCATCCTCAGACACCTGAAGATGAACAAGGCTGAGTTTGACTCCACGCTGCAGGTATTCATCACTTGAGTCTCATTATTTGCACAGCATGATAAGTAAAGATGCTGGATATGTGGATTTAATTCAAATGAATGTAACTGTGTGTGCAGGGAACAGCAGCAAGTACCAAGAACAAGCTGCCCACTCTCATCACCTCCATGGAAACCATCGGAGCCAAAGCTCTGGAGGAGTTCGCAGACAGCATCAAGGCAAGACGCTCATTTTTTAACATCTGTCACCCAGTACCCAGATCCAGTACTTAAGTAAAAGGAATACTACCACATTGTAGAAATGTTCTATTAGGTCAAGCACAAATCTGGCATTCAAAATGTTACTTAGGTACAAATTAATTTGCAATACAATATACTCAAAGTACCAAAAGTCAAAGTCACTCATTATATAGAATGGCCACTTTAGGAATAGTATATATGTGACCCGCTCTATCGAAATCAGTCGGAGGTCGCAACGGCTCATTTCAAAAGAAACGTGGATTTGCGTAAAAAACTATTTTTTCGGGGTTCGGGTGTTTTGTTTGATTTTAAACAAACAAAGTTTTGGCTTTCAGAATATGAACTTTTATTTCCAAAATCACACGATAAATACATTTTTGAAGCTTGTAAAGGGAAGATGACAGCTCTCACTCGCCACTCTGTTGTTCCGCAGCGCTCCTCCCCCTCCCTCCCGCTGAAATGATGAATGTAAGGGATATAGTATCATAGATAACACGGCAGGGTCCGTTACAGTTTGTTTTCATCTGATTTCAAATAAACAAAGTCTTAGCTTTCAGAATATTAAACTTGTTTCGGCAAATTCTGATGATAAATACAACTTTGAAGCTTGTAACGGCATAATTACAAGCGGAGAACGGAGTAACTTGACGTCACAGCAGGCATAACAACAGCCGGTGTTTCTCGTGAGGGTTTTCCCCGGGAAACAAACACAATACACACAAATGCAAAATTACAAAAACACACACGCGTATACATACACACACACGTATACACACACACACACTCGCAAGCTTCCCCCAGACCAGTGATCCAAACAAAAATATCTTCCCTCCGTAGTATTTTGATAATTTGCTCCGCTAATAATCAATCAGATGGATGGATTCCAGAAAAGAGAAAACTTTGAAGGCCTTTTTCTCAAAATGATGATTCTGTGACAGTCACTATATAATGTGACATATTTCGCTTAATATTTGGAGTACAAAAAGAATCCTGTTATCATTAGAAAGCTAGGAATCTCCTCTTTCCAGCAGTGTATACAACTCAAAATGTGTCTTCGGGTCAATGCGACTGATTTCGATAGAGCAGGTCACATATTATATCACTGGTTTCCAATTGAATATCCATTCATGGTAAACCATTTCAATTCTGCATCAGGTAAAGATGGACATGAGTTAAACGTATCTCCACCTTGTACCTTAATCTATAATAGTGCGTCATAATTACATTTGTGTATGTTACATAGTGATGTCACTATTTGAAGGAAGTAAACAAACAAGTCCAATGGAGGCGCTTCAGGCAGGTTGGGGGATTTCCCCCTTTGCAGACCATTGACATGCACAAAAACATAATAACACAATGGAACACTCCGAAAAGCCTAATATGACCTCTTTAAGTACATTACTTGAGTTGATGTATTACTTCGTCACTTTTCACCATTCTCTGTCAACAATGACTCATTCAGTAAATGCTCTCTTTTTACCCTCAGAATGATCCGGATAAAGAGTACAACATGCCCAAGGATGGAACCGTGCACGAGCTGACCAGCAATGTAAGCTCACTCTCACTCACTCCTGTTGCGTAACACGGCAGGATTTATTTGCTCTCTCTGCACTTCAAACTCAACACCTTTCCATGAGGCTTGTTTTGTCCGTCTCCGTGGATCCGGGTGGTCTCCATGGAAACGGCAAACAGCCCTCAGTGTAATGAATAAGCGGGGGCCCCTCTCACCCTGCCCTCTGTCCTGCAGGCCATCCTCTTCCTGCAGCAGCTGCTGGACTTCCACGAGACAGCCGGAGCCATGCTGGCCTCACAAGGTACAGACCCCCCACAGCAGCGTTAGCCTTCGTTACCTTGCACCCCCCTGCTACCCTGCTGAGAGGCTGTTTGCTTCAGTGCTAACACCAGTGGTGCATGTCTGTGATTTAAACTAAGCTATTTATTGCGAGTTGGAAATAACCTCAACGTAATAGCACTTAGTATCCTGTCAGAGTGTCTGGACAGTACAGGATTCGGCCCTGTTCTTCAACACATTCAGTTGGAATGTATACAATAGGTTCAAAATCCTGTTTCCTTCGATTTATTTAAGTATGTTCCTAAACAAATAAGCGCTTTTTAAAAATCAGCATGACTTTATCGACACTTTATTTCTCTGGTCTCATGATTTTCCCATAATTTCCTAGTAAAGAAGTTAGGATGCAACTATCATTGATTATTTCTTCATCAATTAACCATTCATTGAAAGAATAGTTGTCTAATTAGTCAATAAAATGAAAAAAATAGTTTGTCAGAGTCCACATTGTTTTGTCAAACCAAAATAATATCAATATTCTTGATCAATTAAGCCATTCATGGAAAAAAAGAATTGTCGGATAAATCTATAATATGTCGACATGTTGGATAACATTCATCCCAGTTTGTCAGCTCTGCATTACGCTTCAGATGTCTGGTTTGGTCAGACTATAGGTCACACCGTTTACAAATAATCAGGAGGGCTGAGAAGAAAAGGACTTTAAGTCATGGGTCAGTCACCATGACAACTATAACAGTCTCTCAAGTTCTTCCAGTTCCGAGTCCTTCACTCTGAGGGTTAGATTATAAGAGTGGTTTATTGGAAGGATGAAGGTGAAAGGTTATCAAAGCGCGTGTTCATACGATTTTAGATAATAAAGGTCAAGTTAATTATCGTCATTTTCATAACAATTATAAGTGAAAGACATAAAATAGTCCAGCAGCAAAAGTATAAAAAACAAATACACTATAAAATAAAATACTTTGAAAGGCAGGAGTATAATAATAGACAATTGTAAAAATCATATTGTAAACAGATTGTCAAGTAATATAGACCATTGAAAACAAAATAGTTGTTTGGTATATAAAGTGGCTAAAAATAGTGAAAAATGTCCATCCTAGTTCTTCAAAGTCCAAGGTATTGTCTTTTATAATTGTATTTTGTCCATTCAAAATGTAAAGATATTCACTTAACTATGATTTTAATATAGAGAAAAGCAGGAAATACTCATATTTGGGAGGCTGAAATGAGTTTTTTCAAAATACACGATGACGAGGCTCCATTAGAAATAAACCTATTTTTAGTGAATTACTGTGTTTAGGCACGTTCATAAAGTTTTATTGAAGTTGACTACAGCAAATTCATGATTGTTAGTGCTTTCATGTCAATTCGGTGAACATGATACATTAAATGATCGTGAGGATGATGATTAGAAATCGTTTGTTTGAGCCGGGCTGCATTTCTTGATGAAAAAACAAACCGATGGTTTTTGTAGTTGTATTACGCTGTCATGGATTAAACAACATTATTTTGTTAAATAAAAACATGGTGATGTTTTGTAAATGATTACATGTCTCTTATTTAGCACAGAATATGATCCTATCCGTGACATATGGATCTTAACAAAGACCCGCTATATCAGATACCTGTAGATCTATCAGCTGTTTATTTCACATGAGTTCCAGTGTGGCATCTTTTTAATCACTGCTCCCCCTGGTGGATCAATGATCCATTGCAGCTGGTTTCATTATAATTACATTTATTTATCATGGGGGCGTATCAAGTCATGTGGGGGGTTTTCCTTTCAGCGAGGGCCCACCCCGTGCAGATCACGGGCCCACATGGGTAGGGGCGTCCAAAATGAAGTGCTACATCTGTAATAGACAATGTTTTTTTTATGAATCACCTAATTGTTGCAGCTCTATTAAACAGGTTGTAATTCATATATTCTGAGATTTATGTCAATGTTGTGTTTACAGCACATTTAGCTTCTCCCAAGCGGCCAAAGAAAAATCTGCTTTAACCTCATTCAAATGTTAGTACAGAGTGGGAACAGGAACACTTGTTACTGTCACTGAGACTGCAGTGTATCTGAGACCCTAGTCCTGATGTGTGAGGGTGAAAGACTGACCCTTGTTATCTCCTCTGTGTTCGCACCATGGCTGTCTGTGTCTGTTACGACCCTCACAGTCACCTCCTTTAAACTCTCCTTCTGCAGCTCCAAAACGTTGCTCTTTTCCCAGAGGGAGCTCGTGATTATACTCACTGCACCAGTCCCAGTGATAATCTCTTTAAAGATGTATTCATTTGTTACAGTTAATCATCTCTAATGTAAAGATAAGAAGTACTTTATTGATTTGTTGTTGTAGGGTTATAATAAGTGTTAGGGCTGCATGATTTAAAAAAAAAAATCTATAATTTGACTAGAAATGCATTGAGATACAATTTGAGAGTACAGTTTGTAAACATTAATCACATAACAGTTGAACAATGTAAATGATCCCCGTGTGGGGGCCTATTATGCTTTTTGGGTTTCTGCCTGAAGCGCCTCCATTGGAATCCTTTGTTTACTTCCATCACTATGTAACACGCATTACTTCTATTGGCTCGCGCTCCAACAAATTGTATATTATAGGCTAAGGGTTGGAACATTTCAGTCACATCTCTAAGCAGTTGACCAATCGCAACAGAGCCGGCCAGCTAACCAATCAGAGCAGAATGGGCTCTGGTTTCAGACAGAGGGTGAAAAGTATGAGAAAGAGCTTTTTGAACATTAAAGCATGGAGACATGTCCCAGCAGAGACACAGAGTACACATATGAACCTGAAAATGAGCGGAATAGGGCCCCTTTAAGTCTGCACCATTTGTAGGCCGGGGTTAACTCAGAATTATCTTTATCGCTTATTTTGCCTTTACCAAATACTGCGCTTACTTCGATTTTTGATGTTTAGTTCTGTTAAATTGTGCAGCCCTAACCCCTCTGTGATGCTCTGTGGCTCCCTCCTGTTGTTTTCAGCTTTGCTTTGCCTTCTTTTCGGACCCTCCACCCTCAATGCATGGCTGATGACTTACTCTGCACTAACAAATCTCCTCTAACCTTTTTGCACTTGTGCCTCTTTCTCTTCTCTCTTCTGCCTCGGCCCTAATAGTACTGGGGGACACTTACAATATACCTTTAGACCCCAGAGGTAAGCAAAAGGCCACGTGTAGGCCCCCGGTGAGGAGTTACAGTGTCTTATTTTGATGCTATTTTACCATAATTGCAGATAATTCTTCCATATTAGCCCCTCATCTGATGTGCATGTGCTGAAAGATGTGTAGATGCTACCATGGGAACATGAGTGCTTTGACTGTTGTGAATACTTTTAGTTTGAGTGGAGATTTTCTCCCCAGTCCTGATCTAAATAGAACATGAAATACGTACTAATAGATCCAATTAAGTAGTAAATTGTGGGTCATTGAGTTTATCTGAAGCAGATGCTAACAGCGTCTGTATTTATCTCCAGAGACGAGCTCTTCAGCCAACAGCTACACCTCGGAGTTCAACAAGAGGCTCCTCAGCACTTATATCTGTGAGTACAGAACACACCCCCCCCCTCCTCTCTGTTGTGAAATCTCCAGCTTTAGTTTTGGAAAGTGATGCGAGTCTTCCCCCTCAGGTAAGGTACTGGGGAACTTGCAGCTGAACCTGCTCAGTAAATCCAAAGTATACGAGGACTCTGCTCTGAGCGCCATCTTCCTGCACAACAACTACAACTACACCCTCAAGTCTCTGGAGAAGTATGCTTTCATCTTTTTATTTTATATATATATATATATCTGTGTAGATCAGGGGTGCCCACACTTTTCAGCTTGGGAGCTACTTTTAAAATGACCATGTCAAAATGATCTACCTACATTAAAAATGCTAAACATATATTTATGTATCTATATACTGAGTATACCTGAAGTTGGTGTACCTTACATAACTGCATGAACCCGTATGGTACAATACAACTCAGTACATTTTTGGTCATTACGTCAATTTTATACCCTTTCTTTAGTAGAATTGTATAAATTGGAAGGCTAACTAGGTGATTTGCAGCTGGCGCGGTTGACCGCACATGCGTGGTGAACTGCGTGTTAGAAAAGATGAGATCTCAGACTGGCTTACCTGTACGTCAATCACTATGGCAAATGCCATAGTGTAGCCATGCATCTACCCACGCTACCTTTGCGACCGACGTTTTGTGCACCCCTGGTGTAGATGAACTGCAATCGCTATTCTGATGAACTGGTTCCATTATAAAGACATCAAATACAAAATGGAGACGGAGATATTAATAATTCAGTGTACAGTGACGTCAATTCTTCAGGACTATCTTGAATGGGCTACATCCCTGTTTAGCAAATAAACCTTAAACATTTATTCAAATTTAAATATTTCTGCCAATCATTTTCAAATGCATGACGGTAGAGGGGAAAGAAAAAAACAACCACATTAACAAACTGAAATTAAATTAGCGACCATCTTAATATATGTTAATAATGGAGTACATTTTAAGCAAAAACACCAGCTTTGACAACATTGTTGTCCTGTTGTCAAAGACATGATGACCAGTTTAATCTGTTTTTGAACTTTTGATAAATAAAACAGTTAATACAAGAAACAGGTTTGCTAGTTGCAGACCTAGAGGGAAATCTGAAACTTGCTGATTGTAATTATATCATATCAGATGTTACTCATTTACCTTGTGCGCTAATTCAATATGCACATCTTGAATATTTATGTTAATTTTGGCATTCATGAGAATGTAGCGAAATAGATCATGAGCGCATTTAGAAACCAGCTGCACAACAACTATTCCTCTTTAAGATGTTCGAACACTGAGGTAAAGGATAAAGGAGGGTTGTTACACATACAGTGAGTGTTGATGAAGTCTAATGACAGACGAGTAGAAGATACCATCTTTAGAAATATCATTAATGCAAATGAATTGGTACTTTAAAAGAGTGATAAATGGCAGCGTGGCCTTCATTGTTTCCCATTCATCTCTGTATGTAAAGAGGATCTATGAACAGACTTCCTAAACAGGCTTGTGTAATCACAGTGAACATCTGCATTCATGTTGTCAGAGTTATTTAACTGCAGACCCTTCGGCTCACACTGATGAATTAAGAGCAAGTTTCAAGAGTTTCATCATTGATTCCCATACGCTGCAGAGATAAATGTAAAGCAACGGCTGCATGAAGCTCAAAGAAATGACAACTATTCTTTAAAAAGGCAGCAGCATGGTTTGCTAACCTTCTAAGCCGTGCAGTAAGTGGTGATGGATTCTATGTGGTCTAAAACATCCTGTTCAAACCACAGGAAGGATAATCAGAGTGAGAGATCTGTTATCTGTGTGTAAACGTTGAATGTGTCGTGCGTGATCCCTTCAGGTCAGAGTTGATCCAGCTGGTGACGGTGACTCAGAAGAAAGCTGAGGGTTCGTACAGAGAGCTGATCGAGCAGCAGATCCAGATGTACCAGCGCAGGTAAACATCTGGAATACAGAGGGGCAGCATCACATTGTATTTTTTTTAACTGCAAACATTTTTTTTAAGTTTTCAAATTAAGCTTCAATGGTCAGTCGTTATATTTTATAACGCCACCACCCTAAACAATATATAAAATAAAACTCTTCATTTTGCAAGCAAGAGCGAAAACACCAGCGTAAATGAATTGAAGCAGCATTTTTGTTAAGATAAAAATGTATTGTGAATGTTAGAAATGACCACATTTATGATTTGTATTACAAGTTTTAATGTACAGTATTATGATGTATTGGAAATGTTTGCATCACACAAACAAGTTTAAAAAATCCTACGCACTTGCCTCTATTTCTACGAATGGCTTATAATAATAGAATCATAGTCTATTAGTGCCAAATCTTTATCTGCAAAAAAAAGGACACATTTGTAGTATTTGAAAGCCAATATTAAGGTTAAAAACATTAGGTACAGCCCTAAATAGAGTTATCATTTCTTAGGTCTTTAACCCACTCATTCTGACTGCTGTATGTGACCCTGTCTCAGCTGGCTGAAAGTCACGGAGCACCTGACGGACAGGAACATGCCCGTCTTCCAGCCCGGCACCAAGGTCAGAACTTTATCATCTCTTATTCTCTGACCAGCTTTGGAACAGGGGTGTCGACTTTAACATGCCTCTATGATTTTTACCACTGAAGATCAGGTGATAGTGGGCCAGTTGAACAGAGTGTGCCTCCTACAGGTCCATCACCACATCACTCAGTACCAACATGTGCTCACTGTATAAACACATATATATATATATATATATATATATATATATATATATATATATATATATATATATATATATATATATATACACACACACATTAGGTTAGCACAACATTTTTTAAATGTGGATGTGTAAGGTACTAACCTAGAGAAGACGGCATGTACTGCTGTGTACAGTCTTAGCTGCAACAATTATTATATCTACTTCTATCTATATTTTGAATATTTTCACCACTTTACCTATGTTTCTAGTGAGGAGCTAAACCCGTTATCTGTGTGATCAGTACAGCTACCAGACTGCATTGAAAAAGACAATAATGTTACCTTAGAACACGCTGAGGTTTCGCTGCCTCTTTCCTTTTTTCAGATTTACCAGCTCAAACAATTACACAAACAGACCAGCAAGTCCCATCTTCTGTTGGGTTAGATTACAATTTTTTCAATAGAGTCTTAAGTTTTTTTTTAGTAAGTGCAAATACACTTACACTGATTGTTTTTGTTGGGTTGATATAAATATGTTTTGCTGCTTCTCCAGCCCAAAGCAGTACATCGCTTGGTTTCCATGGTATCCCCAAACTTGGGACCTGCTGACTGCAATCTCCAGTCTATAAATAATCAAATTCTAGCCCAATATCATAAATTACAAAAAGGCCTAAAGGGGCTTTACAAATTGTACTGTATGTGACCCCCGTGTCCTTAGACTTTTGCAGCAAATAAAGAAAGACTCCTCCCAAAGTAGCCCATTAAAAAAGGTGGAAAAATCCAAGGAACCTCAGTGAAAGCAATTGATACGACACCTTTTCCAAGACTTGGAGAGATGTGCAAGTATTCAATAAAACCCCACTTCAAACCATCCTTTTAATGTCCTAAAAATATCTACACTCTGTCTATACAAAGTGTTCTCTATGAGACATTTGCAGTGTCTTGGCAGAATGTTGTAACTGATTGACTGTTGTTTTCTTCCTCCAGCTGAAGGACAAGGAGCGGCAGGTGATAAAGGACAAATTCAAGGTGAGGTCAGCACGACGCTGACACAGTGTCTTTGGTAGCATGGATGTGAAGAACAAACAGACCTGACCGCTCCCTCCCCCCTCCCCCCTCTCTCAGGGCTTCAATGACGGGCTGGAAGAGCTGTGTAAGATCCAGAAGGGCTGGGCCATCCCAGACAAAGAGCAGAGAGACTTCATCCGCCAGGCCCAGAGGAAGGTTGTTTCGGACACCTACAGGGCCTTCCTGCACAGGTGGGCGGGGGGGGGACCAGTCCTAATGTCAGGGGTTTAGTTTCAACTAATTCATATTCCTGAGGGATGATATTACCTTAGAGATGTTCATGTACAGTACGTTGAGTGTAAAGTCTCCCCAATAATTTAAAAAGAGGCTTCCAAGAGTCAGACTAACCACCGATTGTATGTGCTGAAAGACTTGTAGATGCTACCATGGGATACCAGTAATCCCCATTTTTTTTTTTTTTTTTTAAGGTAACAGTAATCCGGTTTCATAAAAAAAATACCTTATCAAACATAGCACAACAAGTAAGGAAATGTGGGTTTGGTAGATTATTTCTTTGTTGTAACAGAGCTTCTTGGCAATACATCTTATATGTTGGAAAGCCTGTTTATTTAAATGGTGCCACATTTGTGAGGAACATGCATGTGTGGGATGGGCAGCAGAGCGGAGTATGTGGGTGGCGCCCATGTGAGCTTCAGCAGCTTTGTTTGGCTGCTGACTCTTGTTTGGTGTTGCTTGGTGGGTTGGATGATTGAAGTCTGATGAAACAAGACATTTTGGCAATTTGAAAATGCATGTTCCTCACAAATGTGGCACCATTTGAAAGGGAAATAAACAGTCTTTCCAACGACATAAGATTTATGCCAAGAAGCAATCTACCAAACACAAACGTCCTTATTTGTTGTGTTATGTTTATAAGGGAATACAGGCATCTTTCTTTGTATCCTGATTATGTAATCCTGTTACATGTTTTTCATTGTTAATGACATTTCATTCACACATTACTGAAGAATGACTTAACAAAATCAGACTTGATGGATGTAGAAATCACACTTATGTGACACTACATCTACCAGCCAATCAGAACCCTTCACTCTGAACCCTTTCTCCCCTCTAGGTGCGCCAACATCTCCTTCACTAAGAACCCCGAGAAGTATCACAAGTACCGTCCGGAGGAAGTGGAGGAGATGATCGGGAGGCTGTTCGACACGTCCGCCTGAGCTGCACTTTAACCCCCCTCCAGACACCTCATAACCCTCACCCGGCACTCACCCTGCCTGTGTCTGATGGATGTTTTGTAAAAAGATATGAACCTGATGTATGTATGTAATTTAGCCGTTCCAGATCAGCATTTCAAAATGAATAAAGGGACTCTGAAGCAGCGGGGTCGTTGTTGGTTTTGTTGTTGACAGTTACACAAGGCATATAGACAGCATCACTGACATGAATGAGTACCAGACGCAGCTTGTTATGCAACTTCTATACAACTTCCCTTTTTATTTCAGTTTGAACTCAACGTTGACATAGATGTTCTGTACCTCTGTTCAGAATCACATCATTAGAGCCTCCCGATGAACATCCTGTAGGAGGAACACTTGAAAGCCCCTCAGTGGGATGTCTTCACCGGATTGGGACCTTTGTGTTGGTGATTTAATGAGCCCAAATAATCCAAATGCATGTGTGGGGAGTTTACAGCCTGCTGTTAGAGTGGTGGATCATGCTTGTGTGTTTCCATGGGAAAGACTGCTGCAGTGTTATAGCTGCTGAGATATTTACAGACGTTGATCGTAAACAAAAGGAAGAGGTTAAGTTATAGTATAGTTTATACAAAAAAGTCATGGTTTAGTATGTTAAATAAATCTGAAAAAAGTCATTGAATAGCATTTAGTAATACAGTGGGGCAAAAAAGTATTTAGTCAGCCACCAATTGTGCAAGTTCTCCCACTTAAAAAGATGAGAGGCCTGTAATTTTCATCCTAGGTATACCTCAACTATGAGAGACAAAATGAGAAAAAAAAAATCCAGAAAATCCCATTGTCTGATTTTTAAAGAATTTATTTGCAAATTATGGTGGAAAATAAGTATTTGGTCAATAACAAAAGTTCATCTCAATACTTTGTTATATACCCTTTGTTGACAATGACAGAGGTCAAACGTTTTCTGTAAGTCTTCACAAGGTTTTCACACACTGTTGCTGGTATTTTGGCCCATTCCCCCATGCAGATCTCCTCTAGAGCAGTGATGTTTTGGGGCTGTCGCTGGGCAACACAGACTTTCAACTCCTTCCAAAGATTTTCTATGGGGTTGAGATCTGGAGACTGACTAGGCCACTCCAGGACCTTTTAAATGCTTCTTACGAAGCCACTCCTTTGTTGCCCGGGCGGTGTGTTTGGGATCATTGTCATGCTGAAAGACCCAGCCACGTTTCATTTTCAATGCCCTTGCTGATGGAAGGAGGTTGTCACTCAAAATCTCACGATACATGGCCCCATTCATTCTTTCCTTTACACGGATCAGTCGTCCTGGTCCCTTTGCAGAAAAACAGCCCAAAGCATGATGTTTCCACCCCCATATTTCACAGGTATGGTGTTCTTTGGATGCAACTCAGCATTCTTTCTCCTCCAAACACGTCTAGTTGAGTTTTTACCAAAAGTTCTATTTTGGTTTAATCTGACCATATGACATTCTCCCAGTCCTCTTCTGGATCATCTAAAATTCTAAATGCTCTCTATCAAACTTCAGACGGGCCTGGACATGTACTGGCTTAAGTAGTGGGACACGTCTGGCACTGCAGGATTTGAGTCCCTGGCGGCGTAGTGTGTTACTGATGGTAGCCTTTGTTACTTTGGTCCAAGCACTGCAGGTCATTGACAGGGGCCCTTTCTCACTTCTCATATTTTTCATTTCCTCGCTCCTCGGTTTCGGTCTCACCGGAAGTTGGTTTATCTGCGCCATCTTGAGTAGCGTCCCAAAGGCCTTATTTTTGCCAGAGGAGCGAGGAGCGATAATGGAGGAGCGATAACCGAGGAACCACCAGACCATCCTTCGATGAAATCCTCAGACACTCGCTCCGCCGCCTTACTGTGTATCGCTCACTGATTCGACGATGCAGTGCATGCACTGATCTGATGCTTCTTGACATGAGAGCAGTTTCCCAGCGGATTGAAGAAAATACATGAACCTTACGGGAGTCACTCCAAATACCATGTTTTGTTTCAATTCATGTATCATTTAGTTACAAATATGTGATATATCTGAACAACAAAGTGGTCAAAAATCATTTTATTCATTTTTTGGAAACATTTTCATGATCGCTTTTTTCATTTTACATTTTCATTTATTGTCATTTCCATTCAGTCAGTCATTAAGTGCTATTTAAAATGTTAATTTGCTACATATCCACACAAACAAAGTGTGCCATCCAATAAATGTTAATCTAACTGGGTTTTGATAGATAACATATCTCTTTTTCTTCTCTGAATTATTTTATTTATTTTGTGCACTCAATATTAATCAAACTATTGTTCGTTTATACATTTTAAGAATGGCGTTTATCTTTTTTGAGAATGAGTTCTTATTTTATTTATTTGGGTCTACAACAGATGATACAAATGTTTGTGTCAGTAAATGTGTACTAACAGAGGCGGGGGTGTGTGTGGAAATAACGGGGACAGAGCTGGCTGCTGTCAGACGATCAGCTGTGCAGCGCATACTTGTCAACCCTCCAGATTTTCACGGGAGACTCCCGATTTCATTGCCCTCTCCCGGTTTCCTCCCGGGGTAATATTTCTCCCGATTTCTGACAAAATCAGATAGCTCAGGACTGTTTCCACTCGGACTTTAATACAGCTACACCATTGTTTGGTTTCCATGGTAACACGTCTCTTTAGTAGCGCGCGCAACTGAAAGTCTGACAGGGTGAGGCAGATAGTCACAGAAAACAGAACAAGAATCGACAACTACTCTACTCTCTGCTCACTCTTTTCCTGCCCACACATATGCTCCATCAAGGATGGTGCTACAGGCTGCACTTAGAACTACAATAAGCATGTTAATGTTAATCTAACAGCTCCGGCGATAAACTAGCTTGGTCTTGGCCATAGTGGAGTTTGGAGTGTGACTGTTTGAGGTTGTGGACAGGTGTCTTTTATACTGATAACGAGTTCAAACAGGTGCCATTAATACAGTTAACAAGTGGAGGACAGAGAAGGCTCTTAAAGAAGAAGTTACAGGTCTGGGAGAGCCAGAAATCTTGTTTGTTTGTAGGTGACCAAATACTTATTTTCCACCGTAATTTGCAAATAAATTCTTTAAAAATCAGACAATGTGATTTTCTGGATTTTTTTTCTCATTTTGTCTCTCATAGTTGAGGTATACCTAGGATGAACATTACAGGCCTCTCTCATCTTTTTAAGTGGGATAACTTGCACATTTGGTGGCTGACTAAATACTTTTTTGCCCCACTGTATATATTTAAAAGTATAGTACATGGAATAACAAATCATAGTATATTATATCAGAAATATCAGATAAAAACGACAGTTCAATAAATAAGCACCCAGTATTGAATAATATTGAAGAAAACAATAGTAGGCTATAGTGTGTCAAACAAATCCTAAAAAACGGAAAAATAATTGTGAAAAGTACCAATAGATCTCACTTTTGTTGATGGTACATTTCACTCTTCCTGTCAACAACAAACATCTGAGTAAAATATGTCAAACTGGAGTGCTGACTGAAGGACGGCAGGCTGCGTCTCTACCTCTGACAGGTGAAGTGTGCGGCTGGAGAGTCAAAGACAGCAGGATCACCAAGACAACCAGACCATCATGAGGTTCAGGTTTCTATGGTGATAAAAAAGTGTCCAATATCCATTCTTCCCTTTTCCATGTTACAAGGTTTGAGGTTGTTGGGGTGAAAATGAGCTGACTGAAGGTAATCTTATATGGGGAATAAAAAAAACTGTTGGTTATGCCTTCAAGTATCAATACGACTCCTATTGAAATTGTTTTTTTGTTTTGTTCATTTTAAAGATTTAAGTTCCAAAATATTAGTTCATGTTCATGACCATACGTGTTGTTGAATGTTGTCATAAAAAGTCATTAAAGATGTCATAATATAGTCAGTCAAACTCATTAGCATTATATAAACTACAGCACGTCATAAGAATGGCATCAAAAAGTTATTGTAAATGATTTCAGCATTCTAGTTTATATGTTATTTTAAAAAGTCCTAAAACTTTTGTAGTATAGTTTGCTTTATAATAATATTAAACCATAAATGTATAGAATGCCATAATAATGTCATGTCAATAAAAGGTATTAATTTGATATGTCATACACAATGTAATGGGAAACGTCTAAAGCAATGGAGTCGAAACACAACGAAACACGGGAGAGCTGGAACTGATGGCAAACAGCTGAAGGATTATTCTAAGTTACGGCTGGATTGCTGACAAAGACATTTGCTACAGCCACAGGGTGACAGAGCGGTTGCCCAAAGCAATTCTGAAGAATCTTTCCCTTAGTCAGAGATTTGAACTAGTTCAGAAAGAATAAATTAACATTATTAATATTAAGACTAAACAAGCAGGGCAATATAACTGTTTGTCCATCATTTAAGGTTGTTTGCCAGAGGAACTACATCTTGGACTTCCAGGTGTCCCTGGACAATACACCATCTTGTGTAAGCTTGTGTTGGCCAACATTTAAAATAGAAAGAGACAGCTATGGGAAATAGAAAAAGCAACTCCAAAGGCTACATGCGTGAGCCATGAGAAAAAATGGAAACAGAGAGAAAAGAATGATGGAATATTCCACTAAAAATAAATAAAAGTCATAGTTTGTATGTCATTAAATAGTATTTTATTTGTATAATTATAGAATATACTATACTCTGTAAAAGTTTAGTATAACAAGGAATCCATAGCATAATTAATCCAAAGAACGTCATAGTATATCAAGAAGAGGTCAGAGCATGCCTTAAAGGGGCCTGATATAGTCTATCTGTCCGTATAGCATGTCTTAAAAACTTCACGGTAGAGAATGCCACCAAGGAGTTTTTGTAGAGTATGTCAGGCAAAAAGGTCATCGAGATGAATTTCACAAGTATATAACAATTATAGTATGTAATTAAAAAGTGATAAAAGGTAATCATATAGTCACACAAAAGTCATAGCATAGGGTGCCATAACACTGCTGGGTTTAGTATGTCAGTATCCTCCCAAAAAGGGAGGAATTATTGAGGAAGCCAATGATTTAAGAGTCTTGAACACGCCTGTTCTCGACAGCGACGCTCACTCACATGTTGTGGAAACGATTTTTGCAAACCGAATCCCTGCAGGGGGGTCTGGGGGGGATTTAAACTACGCATTCTGGTACTCTCTGACAAAGCAAAAAGACAACATTTACTTCAGGCAAATGAGCCAAACAACATTGCTGCATGTTTTTGCTTCATTTTAGAGTCAGTAGAGTCAGGAGGAACTAAAAACGATCGCCTAGGCTCAGGAATCTTTGTTGTACCTCATGAAAAAGAAACTTCCTTCATAAACTTGTGAGTTGTACATCTGAGAAACTATCAATACCCGTATAAGTGTACATATAATCAGCAGCACAGCTCATTATGCGATGACATGTAACAGGAACCACTTGTCATGTGTGACATCTCAGAAGGATCAGCTGTTGGAGCTAAAACACATGTCAGAATTGAAGTTAATGAGCTATGGAAATAGGGACACAAATGTATGGTTTTATTATTTCAACGACTGTCACAATAAAACTGCCAGAAAACACACAAAGAAACTTGTTAAATGTATATAACACCAAGGCATATTCTTTATGTCATCATATATTCACAGCCATATATAACCAACATACAACACTGAGGTTTCCAATGACGACAGATGATCATGCAGCGAGTAAAAATCACCGGAGAACATTTCGGCTTGTCGAAGTTTCCGTACAAAATGCTGAATTACACAACAGAAAAATGTTCAGAGCTGGAGTTGAAAATCTGTCCGACTTCAGCTTGTTTCAGAGCAACTCCCACACACAGCTTCTCATTCAACTTCCAGACACGTTTTGTACCACTGACCCTCACGACTCCTTTGAGCCTTTCAACCCTAACTGTAGTGACTCACTCCTTTTGAAAGTTCTTATTATTTTTGGGTGACCCTGATGAACCAAATCAGGCAAGGTAGCTCGTTATATTTACATTCTAGCTTTCTATTTTGTTGAGTATTAAATCCTTCATTTAAGTCATTCATATTTGTCTGGCATTGTCTTTAAAAAACATCTTTACAACTTGATTTGTTTTCTGTTAAAGGTACTTCAAGTCACAGAATATGATAGTGGTTATATCCCTTACTCAGCTCATTTCATTTAAAGTAAATTACTAACATGGCTCTGTCTGGCGGGTCTTACCTTTTAAGTTATGTGATTTCCAGGAAAGGTACTTCAGAATTTTTTTGAGAGTATGATGGCTCTAGTGGGAGGCTGTGATTAGAGCGTTGGTGTTGGGATCAGGGGAGCACAGGTTCAAACCCCACTGCAGTCAGCATGTCGTTGTGTCCCTGAGACACTTCACCCCAAATTGCTCCTGTGGGGATTGCCCACATCATTCAGTATGTAAGTCGCTTTGGATAAAAGCATCTAACAAGTGAGATGTAATGTAATGTAATGTAGTGGCAAACTCAGAAGAACCATAGGAAGTTATCCTCTGGGAACCATGATTATCTGTGCCAATGTCAATGTCACTTTAGGCGATAACTACTCTTACATTTAACCAAAATGAAAAATGTCAACCCCTCCTCCTACTAGAGGATAACAACATACATGCTCTTTCCTCTTTGGATAGTGCATATACTAGAACTGTTACCGCTGCGACCCGACTCGAATAAGCGGTAGAAGACGGGTAGATAATGAATTTATCTACCGATTTTCATCGCAAGCCAGTTGTTGTGACATTTCAGTCTGGATCAAAGTGGCAAACCCACTCTAGATCCATGCTCCTGAAATGTCTCTGGGTCACAGAAAAAAAAGTGAAAGCCAAGCAATTTGTTGATCAATCAATTTGTGTCATGGTCTGAGCTAATTCTGAAAAAAAGTATTTTGCCATCCATTTATATACCAAAACATGGTTAAAACAGTAGCCTCACCCTCCTTTCTTTGTTTTAAATACAGTATCATTTATTTTCCTCAAAGGTAAAGGTTTTCATACATTCTAGGGAGGTCAACATAGAGGAATGTTGCTTGTGTTAGCCCAACATCCATTGACTGGTAGCCATCCAGTACATTTTAAAGAAATAAAACACAGAATGTAGTGAAGTACAAAAAGTGTTTAGGTATAGCACTTTGTTGACTTGATGAGCTTTGGCAGTGCCAAAAACGCTGTGCCAAAATGTTCATTTGTTGGTAATTATCTTGTCTGTCATTGTGAAGCATGCGATGATCGATCACATATTGACTGTTTTTGGGCGCTTCATAGTTCGGTCCCTTGACTCTTTAAAGTCCAATGAGATGAGACATAGATTCTGAATGGAAATGTTTTCAACAATCATTTGCTTGCTTTCTCGCCTGCTATATAATTAGCTTTGAGAGCGAAGAAAGCTGGACGCACACTCACTGCGTTCATTGGAGAAGCTCATCCTCTCTGAACCGCCCAATTAGACTGTAAATTAACCTATACCTTCATGCGTCACTGGTCAAAAACACTCGTGCTAATCGTCACGTAGTGTTTAATCATTGACATCCCTTCTCCATTCATCAGTTTCTCTGTAATTACCGGTCAAGCCTCTTCAGCTTTTCTGAGGTCTGAGGTATTCTCATTTGTAACAGTTGTGTCATTAGGGTCTTTCCTTAAAGACAAGTCTGCTCCACAGGCTTGATGCTTTTAGTTCAGTGAATTAAATGCTTTTGGGACATAGTTTCATCTAAAGCACGTTTTTGAGTATGTTCATAATGTTCAGTTGGCTCATCCTGTCCTCCATCTTGTCAGATTCAATGTCTTTGTGTTCAGTTGGACGTCTCCATGCTGTTGACCGTGTTCACCGCCTGAACCACGTGCACCTTGTTGACCTCCCTCCTCCTCAGGGAGCAGCTGAACACCTTCCTGAAACCTTTGCGAAAGTGCTTGGAGATGAGCGCATAGACGATGGGGTTGAGGCAGGAGTTGGTGTAGGCCACCAGGTGGGACAGGATGCGCAGGACGTAGGTGGTGTGGTTGAGCGGGAAGCTTCCGAACCACATGCAGAGGATGACCACGTGATGGGGCAGCCAGCAGAGGCAGAAGAGGGCCGCCACCACGATGATCATCTTGGTGACTTTACGTTTGGCCCGCCTCGACTCGGACATGTCCTTCAAGGGGTCCACGCTGGTCCACAGGTACCGGATGGTGCGGGCGTAGGTGAGGCCGAGCACCAGGACGGGAATGAGGTAGCCGAAGACGAAGGTGCACACGTCCATGATGATGCGTGGCTTGGACTCCCAGTCAGGAATACACACGACAGTGCCAGCCAGGTCCATCTGTGAGTAGTAGCTGAGATACGGGCCAGAGAAAACCAGCGCCAAGGCCCAGACCAGGCAGATGGAGATGATCGCGTTCTTGGGGGTTCTCATCTCTCTAGAGCGGAGCGGGTAGCAAATAGCTAAATACCTGCAAGAGATCCAGATGTTCGTTACTGACGGCTGTGAATCATAGTAGTTTGATTAAGGTGATACTCTGCATGGACAATTTGTTTTCAGTTACTAAAGGTGATTCTCAAGTTGATTTCTATACAACTAAACAAATCAATAATCTTCACCTAGCCTTTGTATTGTACATGTGGATGATGGTACATGTTAAAATACCATGAAGCCTAATAAAAGAAAACAAACCCATAAGTATTGAGTCTAATTTTGAGTATACAACATATGATTTAAAAGTGCGTTGCTGTCATAAACATTTTACATTTAATAAACCTGATATTAAAGTAATTATCTATGTCCATATCTTGTCCTTTCAAATTGATTTTGCTTTCAATCATTTGGATGTGTTTGCAAGGTTATCTTTTTACAATTGGCAAATAAACTGTATGTATTTTTTGTATTGTAAAGGCTTTGTTGTCAAAAGCAAAGCCTTAATGGTTGTGGCACTCTGTCCTTTAACTTTTCGTTTTATTCCATCTACATTTTTTCATTGTTCATTACTTTTGCTTATTATTTGTACCTTACTTACATGCTTTAGTATTTATATCTTAAGTGAACTAACTGCTGTAACACGTAAGGAATTATCCACCCAATCCAGAAACGCTCCTGTTGGTATTACTGTACTGACAATTTAATAAAGTGTCATTTAAAGTAACTGCCAACTGCCAACTGCACCTCCAACATATAATATGTTTTCCTTTGAATGTGCAGGTTGTGTAATTCGGAACCATTTTTATTATCTAGGAATACTTTTATAAAATGTAGCAGACGCACCTGTCCAGGGAAACAGCTGTCAGGGTGAAGATGCTCGCGTACATGGTGAGGAAAATGATGAAGTGCACCACCTTACACACCACAGGACCGAACACCCACTCATCCAGGGTGTAGATGGTGGCCTGAAAGGGCACGCAGAAAACAATAAAGCACAGATCTGCTATCCCGAGGTTGAAGATGAACATGTTGGTGGTTTTGGTGTTCATCTGCCCGTTACGGAACAGAACCGCGAGGACCAGAGAGTTTCCCCCGGTGCCGAGCAGGAAAATGACCGAAAAGCCCAAAGAAATGACCAGCGACTCCGCTTTCCAAGAGGAGCAGTTCACCAAGGAGAGATTCATCTTTGGTTATATTCATTCATAGTTGACGCGGTCCGAAATCCGTCCAACAACATTAAGGAAAGGCTCATGGAGACGCGCCGTGCGTTTGCGCGCCACATTTCCCTATCCAGACGCAGCGCAACAGGAGACGGACCTGGATTATTCAACTGACGGTGAAACAAGCCCCCACAGTACGCTTTCACACTCTCGTAACCTCACAACACGATTAGAAAAATATAGCAAAAAAATGCTTTAGCTTGCATTATATATAAATAAAAAAGCCACCATTAATTTAGTTACAATTCAGTGTGGACCAGGAAAATACCTTTTATTTAAAGAATAAAAGACTATATTCTAATAGTAAAAATCCTCATCTGTTTAGGGTTGCATTGAGTGAGCAAAACGAGCCAAATACCCTCTTTATTTCAATCTGTGAGAATAAGAGCAGTCCGCCCCCCTTTGGTCAAAATGGCCCCCTGCACTGTTGGTGCTGGATATAATTTACTCTATGTCTGCTGTGTATTTACACCGTGATATCACTAAAGCGACTGCAGCAGTGCTATTTGAATGGAGGTTGTGTCTGCTGCACACATTTGCACTGTGATAATATTAATACGTTAATCATTTTAAAACTGAGCACATCTGCACACGTGCATGATATTGCCTTGACAAAAGTGGCCACAAAAGTGAAATGTATCTTAGCAAGTGGTGCCCCTGTGTCCCTTGCAGCTTTCCTTGCAGACAGGAATGCTCCATCCCCAGACAAAAGGTCACATCCATATCATTGCTTCAGCGTATTGGACACAACCATGTCTGGTGACATCATATATATATATATATTAAAAAAAAACTGAACAATTGAAAGACCGGTGTGAGGTCCAGAAAATTGGTTTGTTGCCTGAGGGCACACCAGTATGCCATAGACAGAGGGTTATGAAAGCAACACAAATATAAAACTCTGGAGTTATGAGTTAAATGTATTATATGTCTCCACTCTGGTATGAAACTGTAGTGATTTGAAATATATTTTATATCACCCCAATGACCCATCAATAACTGACATTAACTGTTGACTGTAATGGAGGAAAACAAACAGTAGTAAGGCACTGACGCCAAAGGGTGGCGATATTTCACACAAATAAGTGCCTTCAATTCCTGAAAAGAAACCATGCCATTTATCAAGTTATATATACTTCCATACGAAGTCTGGACTATGACAAATTGTCAAGGACTAAAAATACCTGCAGAGAATATATATTATGAAGATTATTCCTTCGAACAGACTGCACTTGATACAAAGAAGTGTTTAACGCTGTTTTATTCAAATAAAAACATATTTAACCTTGTAGATCTAATTTATGTTTACTCATGTATGAAAAAATACCAAATGCAGACCTTACGGAATAAAATAATTGTGTTATTTTGTGTCTGAAAATCGTCCATGTGTTTCTCAAATTGCATCATTGGAGGAAACTGTATTACAGGAGGAGGCCCATATGCTGTGATGGAAACTAAAGTATTATGGTTAGTGATCCATCCATCCATCCATCTTCTCCCGCTTATCCGTGGTCGGGTCGCGGAGGTAGCAGTTCCAGCAGAGAGCCCCACATTTTCTTTTCCCTGGCCACATCAACCAGCTCTGACTGGGGGATCCCAAGGCGCTCCCAGGCCAGCGAAGAGATATAATCCCTCCACCTGGTCCTAGGTCTACCCCTTGGTCTCTTCCCAGCTGGACGTGCCTGGAACACTTCCCTAGGGAGGCGCCCAGGTGGCTTCCTAACTAGGTGCCACCACCTCAACTGGCTCCTTTCGACGCGAAGGAGGAGCGGTTCAACTCCGAGTCCCTTCCGGATGACTGAACTCACCTTATCCCTAAGGGAGACACCAGCCACCCTGCGGAGAAAACCCATCTCGGCCGCTTGTACCCGCAATCTCGTTCTTTCGGTCATGACCCATCCTTCATGACCATAGGTGAGGGAAGGAACGAAAATGGCTCGGTAGACAGAGAGCTTTGCCTTCTGGCTCAGCTCCCTTTTCGTCACAACGGTGCGGTAAAGCGACTGCAGTACCGCTCCCGCTGCTCCGATTCTCCGACCCACTTGTGGTAAGGACTCATTCCCTACTTGGAGTGGACAGTCCATCGGTTTCCTGCTGAGAACCATGGCCTCAGATTTGGAGGTGCTGATCCTCATCCCAGCCGCTTCACACTCGGTTGCGAACCGATCCAGTGAGTGCTGAAGGTCGCAGACCGATGAAGCCAACAGAACCACATCATCTGCAAAAAGCAGTGGTGCAATCCTTAGTCCACCGAACTGCAGACCCCCTCTCCTTGACTACGCCGCGAAATCCGATCCATGTATATTACAAACAGGATTGGTGACAAAGCACAGCCTTGGCGGAGGCCAACCCTCACCTGAAATGGGTCCGACTTACTGCCGAGGACCCGGACACAGCTCTCGCTTTGGGAGTACAGAGATTGGATGGCCCTGAGTAGAGACCCCCTCACCCCATACTCCCGCAGCACCTCCCACAGTGACTCCCTGGGAACCCGGTCATACGCCTTCTCCAAGTCTACAAAACACATGTAGACTGGATAAGCGTACTCCCAGGCCCCCTCCAGGATACTTGCGAGAGTAAAAAGCTGATCCGTCGTTCCACGACCAGGACGGAATCCGCATTGTTCCTCCTCAATCTGAGGTTCGACAATCGGCCTGACCCTCCTTTCGAGTACCTTAGAGTAAACTTTCCCGGGGAGGCTGAGTAGTGTGATGCCTCTGTAATTGGCACACATCCTCTGATCCCCCTTTTTAAAAAGGGGAACCACCACCCCGGTCTGCCACTCCTTTGGTACTGTTTCCGACTTCCACGCAACGTTGATGAGACGTGTCAACCATGACAGTCCCTCAACACCCAGAGCCTTCAGCATTTCTGGGCGGATTTCATCCACCCCCGGGGCTTTGCCAATGTGAAGTTGTTTGACGACCTCAGTGACCTCCCCCCGGCAGATTGGTCTCGATCCCCCGTCATACTCCAGCTCTGCCTCTAACATAGAGGGCGGAGTTGCCGGGTTCAGGAGTTCCTCAAAGTGCTCCTTCCAACGCCCTAACACTCCATCAGTTGAGGTCAACAACGTCCCATCCTTACTGTACACAGCTTGGATGGTTCCCTGCTTCCCCCTCCTGAGGTGTCGGACAGTTTTCCAGAACAACTTTGGTGCCGCCCGAAAGTCCTTTTTCATGTCTTCTCCGAACTTCTCCCACACCCGCTGCTTTGCCACGTCCACGGCTGAGGCTGATTCCCTTCGGGCCTGTCGGTACCTTGCAACTGCCTCGGTAGCCCCCCGGGATAACAAATCCCTGAAGGCCTCCTTCTTCAGTCGGACGGCTTCCCTGACCACCGGTGTCCACCAGGAGGTTCGAGGGTTACCGCCCCTTGAGGCACCTAGGACCTTGAGACCACAGTTCCCCACCGCGGCTTCGGCAATAGAGGCTTTGAACACCGACCACTCATGTCCCCAACCTCCACAGGAATGCCCGAAAAGCTCCGCCGGAGGTGTGAGTTGAAGGCCTCCTGAACTTGGGCCTCCTCCAGACGTTCCCAGTTCACCCGAACTACACGTTTGGGCTTACCAGGTCTATCCAGAGGCTTCCCCCGCCACTCGACCCAACTCACCACCAGATGGTGATCAGTTGACAACTCCGCCCCTCTCTTTACCCGAGTGTCCAAAACATACGGCCTCAGGTCCGATGATACGAAAACGAAATCGATCATGGACCTTCTGCCTAGGGTGCTCTGGTACCACGTACACTTATGAGCATCCTTATGTTCGAACATGGTGTTTGTTATGGCCAATCCATGACTAGCACAGAAGTCCAGTAACAAACCACCACTCCGGTTCAGATCAGGGGGGCCGTTCCTCCCAATCACTCCCCTCCAAGTGTCTCCATCATTGCCCACATGTGTGTTGAAGTCTCCCAGCAAGACTGTATTAAACCCCAAGAAGGCCGTATACTCTGAACTGCTGTTGGGTGCATAAGCACACACAACAGTCAGAGTTTTCCCCCCCATAACCCGCAAGCGTAGGGAGGTGACCCTCTCGTCCACTGGGGTAAACTCCAACAACGAAGCACCCAACCGGGGACTTGTGAGTATCCCCACACCCGCCCGGCGCCTCACACCTTGAGCAACTCGAAGAATAGAGTCCAACCCCTACCCAGAAGTAAGGTTCCAGAGCCGACGCTGTGCGTAGAGGTGAGCCCAACCAGATCCAACTGGTAACGCTCCACCTCCCGCACAAGCTCCGACCCCTTCCCCCCCAGAGAGGTGACGTTCCACGTCGAGGGTGTGGGACATAGTGCATCTGTAAATCGGCATGTAACCCTATAATAAACACATTACATTCTTTCAAAGCTCTTGCGGGCCACATGAAATGAAATCGCGGGCCGGATTTGGCCCCCCTGGATTAAAGTCTTCCTTAGATAAAGATTTAAGGGTGATGTAATTGGTATTGTTACCTTTACCATGTTTTGACACTGCTATTAATCAACTATCAAGAAATGTATCTACTATAGAAGACCAAGTTAACCGAAGTTAACCAAATAGAAAAGATAAAAACATTTGTGCGTTTGATGCTCTACTGAACTTCTCTTTCTGACCTTGTTAACAGTTCCTCTGCTGCTTCCTGCTTCCTCTGAGCTCTGCACATAATGTAGTGTTTGTTTGTGGTTGATGGTCTCAGTTAACTGCAGCTTTAGCAGTGTACACATTGTAATTGATGGTGTGATGTGCAGTGAGTCACAGATCCATGTATTCACTTTCTGTCTGGTGACATCTAACAGAGAGCAAAGAGTCGCTTTTTCTGCTTTGTGTTGGAATTATTGCACAACGACGACAAGCAGGTAGCTGTCAAAAGAAAGAAAGGACAGTGAGGGGGAGGGCAGGTGACAGAGGGGGGTTCCTGTAACATGACTTGGTCTACTATCTTTGTGTCCATATTTGATTTACCCAGATATTATTATGCCCTCATTGTTTGTGTGGAAGAGAAACATTTCTCCCATTTTCTAAGAAAGGTCTACCAAGTTTTCCTCAGGGAAAATATTCATTTGAAAGGTGGGATGTTCCTTTTTATGGCAGTGATGTTGACACTATAATTTTAACATAACCAGATATCTTACAACCCTAGGACTCTCATAATCTGAAATATCTCTAAGGGTTGAATATTTATTATTACAAAAATATGTTTATGTTTTAACATCAGGGAAAGCTATTTTTTTATTTCTTTATTTTAAAGTATATCTCTGCAAGTTTATGAAGTTAGTCAGGTTTCTAAATCGAGTTTATATAAGACTTTTTGGGATTGGAATGTCTTTAAAGGCCGTTGCTGGTGACTCTTCCTTGTTTGTTAGTTGTGTATTGGGCTAAATATGCAATGTTTCTTAAATAATTACAATAGTTTTTGTAATACCTCGATGTTGAAAACCTGCTCTAACATGTCCACAAAGAGTTAAACATACTTCCAAACGGTGCTTCGGTCTATTTATTAGAATAGCAGCAGATTAATGCCCATTATTTTGGAAAGAGATGATCAACAATGACATATGTAGTGTTATTATGCCAAGTTCATGTAGTGAACACTTATGGTATGTATTATGATGTAAAGAAGTCTTATACCTGCCCTGTCCCTGCTCCCACAGAACAGCACTCACTCTCCGGGGCCGACCAAGGGCCCCACGGTGGCAGCCCGGCTCAAACACCTTCAGCAAGGCAGCCTGGAGCGGCCCAAAACACGCAAGCAGAAAGAGGACTTCCCCAAAGTCCAGGGCCAGCAGCAGGTATTCCACTTCTAAACCCTCCACCTGACGCTCCATCTGCCTCCTCTCCTCTCTGCTGCGCTTCAGAGGAACCCCCGGCCCACCAGCAGACTATCAGAGATTACTCAAACAGCAGAGGGGCGACTATCTACAGAAACCTTGGTTTTTACCAGATCTTGGTGTGTGTTATGACATTTGAGTTACTGGATCTAACCTAGCTTGCTTAGAGATCAAGTTTTTGTCGTTCGATTATGTTCGATGTTTTGATTTCCAGAGGAAGGTCGTGGTGGTGCTTGTGACTGATTTAAACTAGCTTTACTATAATAGTCAGATCTATTCACAGACATCTTTCTCTTCCATAATAATCTACAGTGATGCCACGGAACAATTTCATATCAAATTGATATTTCCCCATGATCCAGCCCTGTAGTCTCTCCCTGACTCCTCATCTCTCCCTCTCTTCTTCACACTGTCTCAGTGCTCTGCTGGTGTTGAACAGCCAAGAGGCCAATCCAACAAGCTAGCTTACGCTGAACTGCCTTTTAACAGCTCTAATGCTACGACACATTATGCAAGATGGCAAGAGTGAAGCACAAGATGTAAGGTCGCCAGGAAAAGGTTGTTTATGTGGAGGAGCCTTTCAGTTTAATGTGTACAGAAACACATATAAGATAGGTACAAGAGAAGAAATTGAGAACGAACAAAACACATACTGTATGGAAGTTAAACCAGGATTGAAATCATTCAAGCAACTGTATCTGATTATGAAATGAAGACCACTGATATATAACTTTGAACTGTTTTATTTTTAAGACCCCCACTACTTTTAGTTTGAATATCCCATTTCAAAATGTCACTTACTTGTAGAACAATATACGTGCGTTTTTTCTTTCAAGAACCATTTTTCAGACAAAATTTGGACATTTAATTTTCTTGTGAGTGACAGTGATGTAAAAGCAAAGCATAGGGGTCTCATTCTCAGTGATGAATTGCACGGCCTCTGTTTGTGTGAACCCCTGACCAGGTCAAAACAATGGCCTGCAGATGCTCCATCAACCTGGTCATCAGCGTGGTGCACACATCTGGGGGGGGGGCAGACCTGCACGACAACCTCAATCCCTGTCATCCCTGAAATAACCACATCCCCATTGATTTCAGGAAAGCAGAAAGTCTACCTATATTACATCTCAGACTAAAAACCCATCTGTTTTGCCATTTTATGTGCAGCATAGACAACAGAAAAAGGGCACATAGATCATTTACTTGAAGTGTGACATTTCGCTGTTGGAAGCCATCACACATTCTCAGGTTACTGTCCATCATGAACAAATCTAAAATATTTGAAATTGCCAAACTTTTGGGAAACACAAAAATTCAAATCACATCAATTCAGATAGAAAGTAAAATATTTCTTAAATAAGAAAATGTTTCATTTTAACACAATAACATTAGCAACAGGATGAATAAATGGCCCAATCAGAGCAGAAAGGCTCATGAGAAGTGGGACACTTGAGAGTGTGTGTGAACAGGAGGTTAGACCCAGTGCTGGGCCTCTGAAATGTGGAGCTGCTCTCGTCTTATCTGCTCCGGCAGACCCTCCCTGCTGCCCCGACCTGCAGACTGCAGCGGCCTTGACCCATCCTTGGCCACGGCACTCTTAAAAAAAAAAAAAAAAGAGCTTTGAGAAAATACTCAGAAAGAGAAGAAGATAACAGCCAGTCGGTCCCAGCCGGGGAAGAGCTTAAACTGCTTCACACCGATCCATATTTTCCTCTCCGCACAGGGGCAATTTCAGGAATCTGTCCTTTAGTTTATTTACAGTCTATATTTTCCAAACAACCCGAAGTCGCTCATCCACAGGAGCCCAGATGTATTTAGAGGCTCAGCTTTCCTGCATCAGGTCATGACTTCTCAGACACTGACTACATTTACATGCAAGCTAATATTCCTCTTTGATTTGGAACAGGGCAGTGAAGAGTTTAAAACAGGAAACAGCATATTGTGTTTGTTGATTCCAAGACCCGAGGAATTGAACTGGACATTGAAACAAATATTCCAAGTGTCCAAACGGCGGTACTACAACATGCTCTTTGGGCGCCAATACGGGTACTCTTTCTCTCAAGTCAGGCCATTTTGGCTTCATGCGCCACTGAGCAACTTTCATAGGAATGAACGGGGTCCGCCTCCAATGCTGTATCCAGTTCTCTTTATCTTTGTTTTAAATATAGAATTTTCCGATTAAGATACTGTATGTGGTGTATGCTTATATTGTTCAGGGGTTTGAACCTTTTTATGGATACGTAAAGCGGATTTGGAATATGCATCTCAATAGGGGTTTATACTGCAAAACAAGTAGAGATGCATGCAGAAAAGAAAAACTAACCCTCTGGTCGAAAGGAGAAAGACATTTACTTTTAAAGTTATGAAAGAATGTTGTTGACAGAATGACCAAGGGACACTTTGTTGCAAAGGTCAAGAATTGCTTCCACGTTGAAAATACTTTCAAAAAACCTATTCATTTTGGTTTGCACGATGGCATGTAAAAAGGAATATTGGTGGAATATTCATTGTCATTAGTCATAAACAGCGTAAGGGCAAAACCCTGAATATTTAGTGCCTGTAAACGTGTTCAGTGTCTTTGACAGTAGCTCCTATTAGCCGTAACAGCAATTAGCACACGGCTAACACGGCTGACCTCCACTTGACATGCTGATGCGGTCCGGCCCAGCATTGCACCCCCTCCTCACAGACCGCCAGGATTAGTATTCAGGGCCGCAGTGTCTCGTGCTGCTCTGAATATCAACTCTGTTTTATTTTCCGGCTCATTTCCCTTATTGCTTTTTAAAAATGTATCACCCAGAGAGCCTGAAAGCAAACACTCACTTGTTGTTGTTTTTTGGCATAAAGTCTATGTTTACAGAGTCAGGAGTGAGCTCATGGCTTGATATCAGATATTGAAACACATCCCTTTCACAGGGAAAGATTCAAAATGATTGCAGACGTAACTGTCATTTACACATAATGGAAGTAATTTTTATAATACCATATTTTATAATACCATATCAGTACATTATAAGTTCATCCATGTCACTTTAAACTGTACATACAGTTTACTTATTTTGACGCCATCCCACTCACTTTCTTTGAAAAATCCTCCTGTTTCCTGTTTGGTGATGGATGCAGTAAACACCAAATGATGCCTGTTCCAGGATCAGCAGAAAAGTGGTGCAGTGTGTGCACTTGCCTCTGGCAACTGAATGCATTTTGATTCAAATTGTTTTTAAACCAGAGGCTATTTTACTACAGCATCAATCTACAAAAGCTGACAAAAACAATGTGGCCACAGCAAACCTTAAGTCTGCTTGTTATTTTGATGAAAATGTCTGCTCTGCTGCAGTGAACAGAGGCGTGAACTGTATAATATCAGGGAGGTGCACCTGTCTGCTCCTCCTATTTTCCCAGAATAAAGCACAGAGGCAGTACTGTCCCCCTGAGGCTCCGAGCAGAGCCCTGCCACCACATACTGTTTTCTGTCATTGTTTAACTTAAGCTGTGTCAAGCTTGGATTCTTCCTCCTTGTACAGCCTGTTCCAACATAGTTACATACAATTTGAGCTTTCAGAGCACGTGAAAGGCTTTTTAAATGTGTTTCATTCAGCCGGCTGCTCATCCTCAACGGTCTGCAAAGAATCCATCTTCATCAGAGCAGCCAAAACTCAGATTCTACTTTGATCATTTCCTTTTCACACACACAGTATCGTCCAGGGGATTTTATACTTTAAATAGGCCCTATTCTGCTTTTTGGGGTTTTCGCTTTCCTGTAGTGTGTTCTATATAATTGTGTGCATGTAAATGGTCAGCAAAGGCTAAAATCCCTGTGTTCTCTCTCACACACTCGCCCCCTCCCCCTGCCTGAAACGCCTCCATTGGACTCCTTTGTTTATTTCAGTAGCATCATGACATCAATATGCCACATTCGGGCTTCTATTGGCTAGTGCTATAACACATTGTACATGATAGGAAAAGAGGTGGGACATTTCCGACACATCTCTAAGTGGTTGACCAATCACAACAGAGCCGGCCAGCTAACCAATCAGAGCAGACTGGGCTCTGGTTTCAGACAGAGGGTGAAAAGAGGTGCTGCTGCACAGGTAGTGAAAAATAAAGAGCTTTTTGAACATTAAAGCATGGAGACATGTCCCAGTGGAGGCACTACATACTGATATGAACCTGAAAATGAGCAGAACATGGCCCCTTTAATGAAGCCAGGTCCCTGGAACCGGATATTTAACACTATCTGCAACCCGAACCAAGGATTATTTACAATATGTTATGGTTTGACTGCTCATGTTTCTTGTTATGCTGGAATTTATACTTTGGTGATAGCCACATTATGAAATCTGTCAGAGTTCAAAATACTAAAACGGTGTTCTTGATGGTTTCTCTCTGTATCTTCCTCTCAAGGACAAACTAGAGATTAGATTACATATCACTTGTTAGACGCTTTTATCCAAAGTGACTTACATACTCAATACTGCAATTTGGGGTGAAGTGTCTTGCCCAGGGACAAAACAACATGCTGACTGCAGTGGGGTTTGAACCTGTGACCCCTGATCTGAACACCAACACACTAGTCCACTGCGCCACACACCTCCTCCATTCCATCAAGTGCTGAATCCAACCACTTTCTATTCCAGTACTCATTACACCTTACACATACTGTGGCATGCATTATATGCCCGGTGTAATAAACTGTCCTTCATTAATCTTCCTGAACGTAACTCACTCATCCTCAAAACCCTTTTGTCTTTCCACTTTTCTTTCTTTATTCTGCACATTAAGAGCCTCTGAGACTCCTGCTGCTGCGAGGTGTTTAAAGAAAGGTCAGGTCAGTTAGGAGGAGATGTTTCCACCCAGGAGGCTCGATTCATAAAGAGATCCTTCCTCTTCCTCCTCCTCCACACCTCTACTTATCGCTTCTATCATTTCCTTCTGTACTTTTTTATTTCTTGCTACCTCTATTGTTTTGTATCTTCTGCTCTCTCTTCGATACCCCTTCTTGTTTATTGTTTTGCACACTTTTGAATTCCTCCCTTATCTCCCCTCCTTGTCTTCTTTAACACATCTCTACTCTCTATCTTTGTTTCCTTGTTTGGCTTCTCTCATTCCTCCCCTCTCTTATCTAATCTCCTTGTTCACTCTCCTCTCCTTGTCTCCTTTCCACATTTCCTTTTCTTTGCTTCCTTTACCCTTCTCTTTTTTTAACCACCGCTCTGCTTTTTTCTTCTCTTCTTAATTCCTCTGTCTGCTCATATCTTCTTTTCTCCAATCTCTTAATCTTATTTTATCTCCTTGTTCCCTCACCTTGTTTCTTTCCCCTTCACTTCTCACTTCCTATCCTCATCCCCACACCCTCCACATCTGATCTGCTTTCCTCCGCCCCCTTGCTTATTCCCATCATCTCTCCTCTCCTTCTTTCTCGTTGTTTCCTTTCCTTGCCACTCTTCTTCTCCCTGCTCTCCCCTTCACTTCTCTCCTTGTTTCTTCTCCTCGCTATGCTTTTCCGCTCCAGAATCCCCTCATTTCCCCTTACTTGTCTCCTTGTCTCCAACAGCTCTTTATTTGTACTCTCTTTCCTTGTATCCTCTTCTTGTTTCTTCTCCTCTCCTCCTGTACGAATCTGCTGTCTCCTATGCATTGACATTATCCCTCCTCTCCTTCCTTTACATTTCTGGCTTCCCCCCCCCCCCCCCCCGCATTACACAGAGGAGAGGAAGGAGGACATATTTTCTGTCCCAGCGCTCTGACAGCAGACTGTGATCACAGCATCATGTCTAGCTGTGTGCAGCTCAGCGACACACACACTCCTCTCCTCTCTCTCTTGTCTTTCCTCTCTCTCCTCTCTCTCTCCTCTCTCTCCTATCTCTCTCCTATCTCTCTCCTCTCTCTCCTCTCTCTCTCCTCTCTCTCTCCTGTCTCTCCTCTCTCTCCTCTCTCTCTCCTATCTCTCCTCTACACACAAGCACGAGGACTGTCACGCCGATGCACCAAAACCCAACATCCCCAGCGGCCAATCAGGAGATGGAAGCGTAGGGTAGTGGGAGAGGAGGGAGGTGGGGCAAAAAACCTCATCAGACACACATGTAAGATTTATCAAAAACTTGAAATACATTTGTCTGTTTGTAAATTTTCATTTTTGTCTTTTTTTCTTTCCCCTTCCCTTTCACCGCTTCTTGTTTCTTTTCAAATTTTTCTTGTCTTGTTTTTTTTTTTCTCTTAAATCTTCCCTCTCTGCTTGCTTTTTTTGGGGCAGTGCTGAGATTTGTTCTTCTTCTTGTGCTACAGAAGAACCGCTGCTCCTCCTTCTGGCCAATCACCATTAGTTTCGCTGCTGTTTCCCTCCGCTGCTTCTCCTCACATCTCTTTGGTCTGTGAGCCAGCCTCTCTTTCCTCTTCTCTCTGTTGCTTTGCTTTTACATTCTCTGTCTGCTTCTCAGGTCTCAGCCGGACTAATAACGCGAGGAGCGAGCACTCGGATCATTCTGGGTTTGGACTCGATCCTAGGTCAGAACTTGAAAGTGTGAGATTTTTGTCATTTGAACAATTTATCTGTCTTAATAAGATGGAGGTCCTCAATCTAGGATGATAACACCCCAATAATTAGTTCAAATGATCAGATTTCTCCTACATAATGCAATTCTGCTTCACACTTCATAAAGATTTGGAGGTAATTGCTTCAGCTCTGGCCCCGCAGTATGAAGCAGTTTGGGGATTTGACTTCTAACATCCAGCATATCTAACAATCAAACCCATATCTGTGTCTCAATATTCATACTAATACACTTTACTACTATACAAACTAATACTGAGTAGTCTGTAGATTATACTGGAAAAGTGACCAAGTTAATAAAACAAGCCGTCGGTATGACTTCTTCTTTTTGCAGCAGAAAAATGTAACGTTTCTCCATACCAAGAATCTTCTTCCATATGGTTTAAAGACTTGAAATGAGAATTTGGTGAAAATTGAAGCGAAATGTTGATATATCCTGCATTGAAGTCCGTAGTGTGGGTCGAACCTCTTACCTACATTTCCCTTAATGCAACTTGATGGCATATTTTAGTCAAGAAACCAGAGTGCATCTCCAGCTTTTCTGTGAGTGGAATGGCTTTGGAAACAACCCTCCTCACACTAAAAACCTTCCATAACCTACAATCACAACCACTGTGAAGAACTGAGAAGGGCTTTTCCCTCCCCTCCATTTTTTTGAGTGTATCACCATATATACTGTATGTCTTCCAGGAGAGACTGTTTGAAAATGTTTACCGGTATCCACATATTCAAACCATATTGCGTTAGGATTAGGTATGAACTGTTTTCATTTCCGACTACACTTCGTATGAACTACTTCAGGTTGAGCATAATCTAAAAAAAGCCCAAAATAAAACTCGGTAAAAGGGTGTAGCACGGGTAAAAGGAAGAGCCCCTTACATTTAGAAGTGGATTGGAATCACAAATTATTGATCTTCATTTTGTGGTTTGTATTGCGATTTATCGTTGGAGGAGTGAAAACGACAGAATTTATCGATAGAAAATATGCCGACCATGCTATAAAGGAATCTACCATTTCTCACGTAAACTTAAATACATGTGCGTATTTGTTGTTGTTTCCTGTAAACAAAACAAAATTAAGATTATGGTGAGAAAGGTAGTGAAAATCTTTAGAAGCTAATCAGTCCAATCCTTTTATTTATGTGCTAACACAATAAAAACATTATACTATTACATTAGTTATCTAGTATTAAGTATGAAATTGGACCAATATCTTCAGTTTCCCTTAAACATTTATGTATTTTCAGACTGCCAGTATTAGATGTTGCATAGTGTGATTGGACCTGGGTTGAGATGAAAGGTTTTTGGGGTGAACTGTGTCTTTAATAACAGGATACATAATCCTGCACACAGGCTCTGTGCTGCGTTGACATTTTGCTATAGGGAAATATTAATCTCGCCCTGTGAGTGTGTATTTATACCACTGGCAGAAATTAAATTACAGACTGATGTTTAATCGTATAGTTAATACATTTATGGAATGTATTAGTAGTCTCAGATATAGCATTACAAGCTAGCACGGATAAAGAAAAAAACAGCAGTTGAAGTATAACCTGAACCACTGCTCAGATATATTGTATGTATATTATAAGACCATTTAGTTTTTGTTTTGGAAGACATTTCTTTATTATCATGTAAAAAAAAGAAAAGTATCATCTATGTTTTATATAATCAAGCTTTTTTTGTATTTTTATACTTGAAGAAGAGGAGTCATGAGCATGCAACACAATTTTTATCTGTACATTTTTATTTTTCTGTGTTAAAGATTTTTATTTTTTTTCCTGCTAACCATAGAAACAAACCATGATGAAACTTTGTTGTAGAAGACCAGAGTGGGAGGTTCTCCAGGTGAAAAGTGTATAATAGTACCACCACATTTATAAAAAGCACATCTACTTCCTGGAAAACAATCGCCTCACTGATAGGACGCCCCATTTTGTAGCTGTTTTCCTCTATAATAACCAATAGTGTACGTACACTGCACAGATTAAACTATTGATGGTTTATTGATGAATGTGTGATTGTTCAAACCATTTGTGGATGTTAAAAAATGTATATAAACCCAAATGATATATTACAGAAATTGATTTTATGTGGACATTTTTTAAACGGGAAAAAAAAATCCAAAATGGCATGCATACTGTATACATTCCTGAAAATCTGCACGCTGGGTCAACAGAGGTCAAATTTTCTTCTGTCGCCCGGGTCTGGTCCGTCGAGACCCTCTGCCTTCACTGCCACCCTTCTGGCAGCGCACCCGACCCCATCGCTGTTTCCCGTAGGTGGTGGGCCCGCGGGACGGAGAAGCGGAGGTCTTGCCCATGTTCCCTTTTCGGGCTGTGCCCGGCCGGGCTCCGTGGCAAGCCCGGCCACCAGACGCTCGCCGACGAGTCCTCCTTCTGGGCCTTTAATATATAATGTTTTCCATGGTCAACGATAGTGTTTTGCAATAAGTGGATCATTTATTAATGGCAAGGTTGCATTTTTCTCAAATATTGTCAAACTTTGTTTTTGCACATCTAGACCGTCTTTAGGTTAGTTTATATCCATGTATATGTCCATGATTCAAAATCTAGTTTTAAGCATTATTTTTGTTATAATTTCGCTTTTCCAAGCTAGGTATTTCGATTATCTATTATTTTCATTATCCATTATCTGTTTGCTATTTTGAAAAATAAAAAGTATAAATATGCCTTATACAGATGTAGCGATTCATTTCAGACAGTTTGAAAGGCGAGGGCCGTGATTGGTACGTGATCTGCCCTCGCTCAAGGGAAAACCTCCAGTTTGACTTGAGACCGCCCCCGTGATAGATAAATGTAATTATAATGAAGCCAGCTGCAATGGATCATTGATCCACCAGGGGGTGCAGTGGAGTTCCACACTGGAGCTCATGTGAAATAAAGTCAGATACAGTACGCTGGATGTACAGCGGAACTTTGTTAAGATCCATATGTCACGGATATCATACTCTGTGCTAAATAAGAGACATGTAATCATTTACAAAACATCACCATGTTGTTATTTAACAAAATAATGTTGTTTAGTCGAAAAAAACGAACGGGAGGAAATGCAGCCCGGCTCTCGATTTTTAATCCTAATTTAATCATCATCTTCACCACGATCATTTATGTTTATGTTCGCCGAATTGACATGAAATCACTGACACATATGAATATACTGTATTCAACTTCATTAAAACGTTATTAACGTGCCTAAACTCAGTAATTCACTAAAAATATTTATATTTTAATGGAGCCTCGTCGGTCGATCAGGATCCCAAAGCGTGGCGGAGGGATCCTGATCTGCATGACGGGTACTATTTTCCCCATAAGGAACAAGTCGCTGCATATTATCCCGCTTATTACACGACCACATTCTCAACAAAGTAACGACATGACTCCCAGTATTAATTGAAATACTTTTATGGATTTAGAAAATGTTTTTATTGATTTAAAAAATAGTTGTATGTATTGATTTAAATTGACATGCATCCGCTAAGAAAAATAGTCCGTTCTTACCGTTTTTTAAACAGTGTGAATGAAACGGCAGCTCTCTCCCCCCCCTCCCCCCCTGATCTTTCTTCTCCAGCAGCTAAATTAACTGGATGTTACTCTGAGTGATCATAGACTGTATGTGACAAGCTTACAGTTAGTGACGTAACAACACCATAAAAGCTGGTGGGTTGAAAGCAATACGGGAGGTAAAAATAACTAGAATAATTGTGATTCATTTATTGTGGCTTTTATGTTTTTAGGTATAAAATGTTATGTAATTCAGGCTTATAGTTCACCCTTCTCTAAAAGCCTTCAACAATGACAATATTCATAGTAATTTAATAAATCCTTCCAACACACATTGTAAAAAATAGCCTACTGTAAGTTAAGAGATCATTCCAATATATACATCTTCTGATGTAACAACAATAACATTATAAATAGTAACATAGCTGAACATGGTATTGCACATTTAGCTTTGAGTGTTACTGACCTGAGATGTTTTTATTACATGAATTAAGGTGACTGAGGCTTTTTAACATACAGGGATTCAAACTCATCAGGTATGAAAAAGGTGACAAGGATCCGAACCCCCGGCTCCCCCACCCCACGGAATAACAGAGGATTTTAGCAGTCAGAACAACTAAAGCAGCAGTGTTAATAATAACAGAAACGCCAAAGAGTCACATCTAATAGAAATATATAAAAGCATTTATTTTAAATTGTGTAGCAGTCGGTTTATAATTTTGGCAGCACTGTTGAGCATTTTGAAAATGTATTTTCATGCCTCTGCGCAAGGCTTAAGTCTTTCTATCTTTATAGCCACATGGTGTAAAGTAACTAAGTTCATAAACTCAACAAGTAGGCTACTATACTTGGGCACAATTTTGAGATACTTGTACTTTATTTAAGTATTTCAATGTTTTGCTACTTTGTTCTTCTACTCCACTACAGTTCAGAGGTACATGCTGTACTTTTCCTCCACTCCATGTATGTAATACCTTTAGTTACTTTACAGATGTGGATGAATGATGTGAAATATGATCAAGTGTTAATTCCGACTTTAGTTCCACCTGGAGTAAATCCACAAGCTACCCTGCAGCATACAAAGTCATTCAAACTAGCTACACCTTTACCAGCTTTGACAACACTTTCATGATCAATCATTATAAAACATTTCATATATATTATTCTGAAATGGACCAATCTGCACAATGACTACTTTTACTGTTGCTACTTTCACTATATTTTGATGATAATACTTTTCTACTTTTACTTGAGGAACATTTTGAATGCAGGACTTTTACTGTAACAGAGTATTCCTACACTCTGGGACTATTACTTTTACTCAAGTACAAGATCTGAGTACTTCTACTTTTACTCAAGTACAAGACCTGAGTACTTCTACTTTTACTCTAGTACAAGATCTGTGTGCTTCTACTTTTACTCAAGTACAAGACCTGAGTGCTTCTACTTTTACTCAAGTACAAGATTTGAGTAGGCTACTTCTACTTTTACTCTAGTACAATATCTGAGTACTTCTACTTTTACTCAAGTACAATATATATATACTTATACCACCTCTGTTTATAGCCTATGAAAAAAACTATTAGAAATAGAAGGCTAAAGCTAACGTTAGCAGATAGTGACAATGTATGCTAGCTAGCTAGCTCAACGATTCCTTAAATAATATTGCCACAGAAAAACGTTCCAGTTCACATCACGCTCTGCTGCTCCGACAGGGAGCTCTGCTCTGAACACCTGAGCGGCCCGTTCTAACAGCTGTTCACCAGCGGTCCAGTCTGTGCCACAATGACTCCGGACGCACAGTTATTATTAACGAACGCACCCGTAGTAGGCAATGTAGCTGCTGAAGCTAGATCATCATCTCGGAGCAGCAGAGCCTTATTATACATCCATGAGCAGAGCCGACAGGCAGGAAGACTTGAGCACACAGCTCGTACTTCATTATAATATATAAAAAAAGAACACCATGCGTGTCATGATGGCACATAACAGCTCACGGCCGCAGATTACTCCGGGTCCCAGACCCCCACATACCCCAAAAATATTTTTATTGCAGATCTACATGAATCACACAAACGACTTATTTTGGATTTAAAACGGCGAATTTCGCCGAAAGGTGACAAGTTTGCATCACTGAACATAGACAGAGCACAACTGAAACATAACATCTGAGATGTAACAACATAATACACTTTTTGGGGATGCTTGGGATGTGAGTGAGGGACACGGCTTAGAACGGGCGTGTCGCCTGGCAGGACAGGAGAGTGTGTGCACCAGTCTGCCTTGATCTATGAATTCATGTCCGTGACACTCACTGCTGCCCACAGCTGTTTTATAGAAGGAAATTCCTTCACTTCATGAAAGTGTTTTAACCACACACACCTCTACACACACATCACAGGTGTTATTTTCCCCATAAGGAACAAGTCGCTGCAAATTATCCCGCTTATTACACGGCCACATTCTCAACAAAGTAACGACATGACTCCCAATATTAATTTAAATGCTTTTATGGATTTAGAAAATGTTTTTATTGATTTAAAAAATAGTTGTATGTATTGATTTAAAAAATAGTTGTATTTATTGATTTAAATTGACATGCATCCGCTAAGAAAAATAGTCCGTTGTTACCGTTTTTTAAACAGTCTGAATGAAACGGCAGTTCTCAGCTGTGTATTTACACAACTAATGGCCCATCAACCACAGCTCTCTCCCCCCCCCCCCCTCCCCCTTGATCTTTCTTCTCCAGCAGCTAAATTAATTGTAGGTTACTCTGAGTGACAAGCTTACAATTAGACACAACACTGTCATTGCAAGTGACCCTCAGTTAGTTGACTTTTATGTTCAACTGCTAAACTCGTTACTGATCAAAAAAGGGCTTCTACTGTACCCAGTGCTTGAATTGGAATAAAAAAGGTGCCAGTACTCTAAATCAGCAACAAGTATTTGGCACAAAGTCATAGTATATCCTATAATGCTGGTGGGTTTTTCTCTTTTCTGTATATTTTAGAAAGGCTCACTGTACTTAAACAAAATGACTCAGGGTGCATCTGAGATTAGAGGGGGTGCAGTGGTAAAGTGCTATTTTTATAAGTGGGGAGTGGACCTGACACTCTCTAGTCTAGGTGGGTCCGGGGGCATGCTTCCCCGGGAATTTTTTCTTTTAAATATTGAAGTTAGATGCATCAATCTGGTGCACTTTGAGAGCAAAATGAAGAGATATATGGATACCTCTCAACATCCATAATGAAACAACTGTAAACAGATTTACTTTTTCTTTATGGATATAAAAGAAAGTAAAGCTTGACTCCTACTGGCTGGTTAAATGACTCCTCGTCCCTGAGGCCACTACCAGTTTTTTGTGCCATTTTGCTGGATTTATTTGTCAATAGCGTTGCTGCACAAAGTGATAGCCCTCTAGTTTAAATCTACTACCCAAAAAGAAACATATGGAGATGGGTTACTATTTAAAAACATTTGCAAATCTATTTGGGAACAGTGGGGCCGGGCCTCAAATCTTATAGGGGGGTCCGGGGGCATGCTCCCCCGGTAAGATTTTTTTTTTAAATGTTGGACTTAAATGCATCAATCTGGTGCATTTTGAGGGGGAAATAAAGAGACTACACCCATATGAAACAAAAATGTATACATTTAAATAATCATACAATCATAAGTACATGGCCATAACCAATAACATACAATATCCCATATGAAAAAACATTGAAACTTGTTTATTTATTTGTTTTTGGTTCATTTATAGTTGTGAGTGTGTCTGGGCTCCTGAATCAGCCTCTCCTGTCTCCCTCCTCTCCCCCCTGCTCCTCTTTGAGGCAACAGCAAAGACTAGTTTTAGCTCTCAACAAGTTTATCTTACCTTTTTTCACCTAGTTAACATTTTGTTTGTATTATTCATGCATATTTTACGAATCACTACCCCCTCAAATGGAAATATGTGTTTACATAAATGGTGACCGAACCGTTTGAGACCCACTGAGATAACTTAAACTAAGTTAACTATCTAAACACTCAGAGTAATTTACCTCGCCAGAGCTGTAGTTATCAGCCTCTCAGCCTTACAGCAAAGGACTCTCCCTCCCCCTTGTTGTTGAAACAGCTCCTTATATCCGTTAGCGCAGCTAGCTAGCACCAGATGCTAACAACAATACACGTAACCGGTGCGCGCGCTTTCTCGCTCGCTCGCGCCACACATACACCAACACACAGCCTCCCGAGCTTGAATGACACACAGAGACCAATCGAGGGCATTAGTATGGTCTGTATGAAAGTGGCAATGTCAGCAGGCCACGTCATGTAGACAGCCAGTCACCCTCTGTGAGGCAGAGTCAGACCCACATTTGCGCTGCGTTGCGTTCACAATATATACGTATAAAAAAAATCCTCAGGCCAGCAGGCCACTTAACAGGCCAGGCCATTTGGAAACCTCCCGGTCCCCCTGATGGCCAGTCCGGGCCGTCATGACGTGCCACCGGCGGCTGAGTACCGGCATTTTACTGAGTACCGGCACCTTGCCAGTACTCAGTAAGAAGTGCCGGTACCACATGGGTAAAAATCAGGAAAGCCGGTACTGCGTACCGGTGAGTACCGGCCCAATTCAAGCACTGATGTACATAATTACCTTATCACTAGAACCGCCAGAGGTTTTTGTATAGGCCTACCTAAACCCGTCAAATCCTGCTATTAGAATGCAATTTTTAACAACATAGGGTGCTACATAACACACTTTCAGGAAAAGTCACGGACTGGGAGACTTTAATATTTTATTGAAAAAAAGTTATATTGCACACAAACAACACACATCACACAAATTGACCCGATTGGCGGTTCTGGTGTTAAATAAACTCACTAATTAATGAAACCAGTTCAATACGCATTATTATATTCTTATCATTCTTTATGAGCGCAGAAATAGTCTTAAAATCAGATCTGTTTTTTAAATGAAATCTGACAGCAGGCAAGTTAGCTCTGATCACCTATGATAAATGTGCCGTACCTAATCGCTGGCCATTCAGCCACAGACACTGTTCGAAATGGGGGGGAGATAGGAGGAGCTGGGCTCCCCCGAAGAGGGAGGGAGCTCCCCTGAAGGCTGACTTTGAGATAAATAGGGGGAGCCCAAAACAATCGTGCATATTTGTGTCACACAGATTAGAAATGTTGAGTTTCTGTAAATAACAGTTCTTGAAATAAATAATAGTTATTGTTCATTACAGTTTCTGAATATTTGTTTTATATTTGTGAATATGTCTGGGTGTTGCCATCTGTACGTGGCGGCGCTGCATTCTTACTTAGGTTGCTATGGTTATGGCGGTGATGCCAGCGCGGTATTTGAAATGTTCATATTGATATTTTTGTAACTCTGGCTTTGTAATAAAAAATATGACAAAACGAAAACAGCCAAGCGTCACAGCTTTTGGATTCACAAGCAAAGAAGCGAAGGAGTCTTAAAATGACAACGTGAACGGAAAACAACTTTTAGTTGGCCGGCTGTAAGCGGCATTAGGGTCGAGCTTGACAGCTCCACACCGAGGGAGAGTCCTGCCGATGCGGAGCCTGAAGAGGCTTCAACAACGGCCACATCCGCCGGCATAGTGACACCGTCTGTATTAGTAGAAGAGTGTTTTTATAGCAGTTGATCGCATCCGCGCTGCTGCGCCAGTCAACAGAGCGTGCGTGTGACATATTTAGTAGCAGGATGTGCTCTGAAAAATAGGGCTCCCCGAAAGCCAATGGGTAATTCGAAAACTGACAGAGCTCCCTCTATACAGTACAAATCAAACTGTAGACGGTGTGAAAGCACCTATTGTTTTAAATAATGGTCGGAATGTGACCTGTGAGCCTTCTGAATTACCGTGGGACAGCACATTCTAAACTAAAATGTTCAATCAATAAAGTAACATCTTATCTTATCTTAATAATATCTTCATATTAATAATAATAATAAATCATACAGTATGTGTCCGAAAGGGAGCAGGAGGAAGCAAACACAAAAATATACTGCATATTAAAGCAAACGATTGTAAAGGTAAAAGTATGAGCATAACAAATAAAGAAGTGTAATGTAAACATTTACATTATAATTATGATTATTTAATATATAAAGACTATATATTATTGAATTACAAGATTAGATATACTTTAGTTGATCTAAAATATTGATGTGTTCAAATGCTCTTCAAAACACAACTGAAAGTCCATGAAACTTGTCTTTCTCTATTTGTGAATGAAGCGCCATCTCCTGGTTAAAACCTGAAATTGAAAATCTGGCAACGCCCTCTTGGAAAATAGTGGGAGGGCTTAACATTCCTCTATACTGGTCTTTGGCAGGTCGTAGGCAGGAAGCTGTAAGCTGGAGTCTGAAATTCAGTGCTCCATCTGTATAGGTATGGTCCTACACTATATTATTCAAATATAGCATGATAGGTCCACTTTAAATTAAACGTGAAAACAATACAGTTTGAGCTGGCCTCACGAGAGCTCTGCGCGAGACTTGAGGGTTCCATGCATGCATGTTCTATGCAGGCTCTCCAGGTTTATGCTCTTACTTTGAAAAAACACAAACTTGCTGACGGTCAGAAACTCAACACTTCTGCTCTCACCCGACAATTTCTCTGAAAAAACCCCACAAGCCTGAGACTTTTTGCTTCCGGGCCTCTCCCTAAACCCTACTGTCAAAACATACAGGACGTTTTTCGGGTTTGATGTGACGTTTATTCACTTTTTTCACCCATTGTTATCAAATTAATTTTGCCATGGACGCTCTCCGAAATGACAAAAAAAATCACCGAAATAGCTGACAATATTGCCTATGTATTCTATCTTCAGTGTGAAGTATTATTTGAATTAGTTGAAGTATTAAAATAACGTGTTTATAGCAGAAAGTTTGATATAGTGTATTTCTGGTATATTCATTTTAATGTCACCTCATATATTCGTGTGTGTTAAATTTGAAGGGACAAAGTACATTTTTCCTCTTTAAATATAGAGAGCCTTTTCATATATTCCTGAAACAATGTCCCATTACTTAGTAATAATAAATATAGCGCAATAGTCTTTTCTTCCACTTTTATGTGTAATCAAAAGGGTGGTTTGAGAATAATACAAATGACCTTTGACATCTGCTTTGCAGTTCCCAGACCTCTAAAGGGGCCCTGAGTATCGGGCTTCCTCTGTTAAGTGCTATTATAACTATTATTGATTAAGCCAAAGGACATTTTCCTCAAATATAATGCAGTTAAAGTCGTGTTAATTAGTGATTCATGTCCAGCATGCATTAGTTAAGAAACGATAAGGGTGTTGGTGTGTTGAAATGTACGTGCGTTTCCTGCAAGACTCTTATCAGATCAGGAGATGATTGGGTCACACACAAGTTAGAGAGACAATGGTCCTTCTGATTCTAAAGTAAGCTGACTTTGGGGTGAAGGGAAGTTCAGGGAAGACCTTAGGGCATGGGAACAATTAACTTATGTTGGTTGACTGATTCGGTGACTGTCATGGGACGATGGCGTTTGGATATTTACAAATATGGCTTTCATAAAGAAAAACAGGTGACTGTTGTGTGATAAGATACATGATAGGATGTGTGTGTGTGTTGAAGATGTTTAGTAGGAATGAGTATGTGTCCTGTCAAAGAGTCCTCTGTCATGACTCCAAATCATTGATTTGGGGACTGCCTGAGGGCAGAGGGACACACACACACACACACACACACACACACACACCCACACCCACCCACCCACGCACGCACGCACGCACGCACGCACGCACGCACGCGCGCGCACACACACACACACACACACACACACACACACACACACACACACACACGCGCGCCCAGAAGTGAAACCGACCAATGGAACACTGCCAACTCACTGGCTAGCTGGCTCAGAAGTGAACCCGCCAATAAACAAATAGCTAGGGAAGAGCAAGCGATACAACTCCTCCCCACCTGTGTATAAATGTTGTGATGATTTTGAGGATCGGCGCTCTTGTTTCTGACTGGCTGTCGTGGTACGTATATCACACGGTGGTAGAACCTGAGCCCGGAGTACTCTGCAGAGTGCTTCGTGATTAGGTGATTAGGTGATTGGGTGATGTATTGTATGTTCTACCATTAAAACAGATGATTGTTTAACCCTTATCCTGGTGCTTTGACTTTTCCTTCTTTTAAAACAAACTCATAGAGGAACGCGCGGAGCAGAGGTTCTGCCCCAACAAGTGTTAATTAATTAAATTTGAGTGAAATAATCCTGTTGTGATCAAATACTGACCACCTGTTTCACCTGTTGAAAAAGTTAGCATGCTAACATATGTGCATAGCCTTCTTTTTACTTTGTCGTGCTACGTATACCATAGTGTTTCAAGCATTGTAAACATTATTATATCCTTTATATTTGAATATGCTTGAAATTCACAAATATTAGGGTAATTTACGAGTATTTTACACAACACAGACATGTTTAATTGGCAGCGTGTTTGATCAATACATGTCAGTTAGTGAAATAACTGCAAAAAAGAGATAAAACATTATATATAAATAATGTTGTTGATGACATTGTGGCATAATTTTCCCTCTGTAAAAATGATAGGCCTGCTTTATGTAAACCTCACTCACTGTACAAAAGCTACTGCAGACTGAGCAGTACAGACTTTAGAAGTACCATTTTGTGAACAAAAAGTGAACTTGAGTTATTTTATACTGCAAACACTCTTTACTCTTTACTCTTGTTTAGTTTTCGTGCATGTTGTTTCACGTTTTGGCTTTGTAATATTGATCTTTTAAATGCAATATGTGATATCTGATATAACACTCCATGGTATATTAACCTGATGTGATGTGATTATTACCTTCAGCTGGTCCGAGCAAACAATTAGACAGCTGTCTCCCCCCCCCCACCCCCCCCCATCTTTCACAGCAGCACTTGGCCCCTCACCTAACATCCACGGTAAGAAGGGCGAACACTTTCCAGAAGCTAAACATCACAACATTTACCCAATGATAAACACATATGGATTTATTGTCCTTGACAAAAGTAAAGGCAAGACATTTTTTTTTAAAGTTTGCACATTACAGCCATGGCTGTTTCTTGCAAGCTTCCTTTTTCTTTTGCTCATATTGCAGTAAAATGCTCTCATGTGTGTTTGACTTTATGCAGCGTTTGTTGAACAATGTATTATTGCATTGTCCTCCTTTTAATTCAGTATGTGATGAGGGAGTGATTATTGTGTAACCCTTCCTGGTGTGTCGTCATGACGTGGAGCAGTGGTCTGATTGTTGTTTTTATTTCTACCTTCAGATGGACCGGCGCTACAAGTGGACAGCTGTCCTCCTGCCAGACACCAGTGTTCCCCGCCTCATCCTGCGCAGGACCCCAGCCCCGCCCTCCCAGAGCAGCTCCTCACCTGGCTCCCCAGGTACAGCTGCCTCTGGATCTACTTCTTCTTGCTCGCCCTTGTTCAGGGCCGTCTGCAGCTCCTCCCCCGGCTCCCCAGGTACAGCTGCCTCTGGATCTACTTCTTCTTGCTCGCCCTTGTTCAGGGCCGTCTGCAGCTCCTCCCCCGGCTCCCCAGCTGGCACCGCCCCTGAGCCGAAGTGGAAGAAGAACCTGAGGCTTCTGATAAAGAGGAGGGACCAGGCTGGCAGTGCGGGGGGTTAGGAGAGGCGCTGAAGATGAATCGTAAGTCTGACCCTGGCTCCTTCTCTCGCTCCTCCTCTACCTCCTCCTCCTCTCCATCCTCCTCTAGCTCCTCCTCTAGCTCTTCCTCTTGCACCTCCTCCCCTGACCTCTCCTGCAGACCCCCCCCCCCTCCCACCTGTTCCCGAGGAGGGCTGGTCTCTGGTGCCGTGTGCTCATCCCACCGGGATCGTCCTCCGGGGGCCGCAGCGGTCTGGTATTAGCAACAAGGTGTTGCCATCAATAGGGTCTAAAATGGGAGGAAAGGGTTATTACATTAGAAATGGATGGAGTTCCATGAAAAAGGGGAAGGACATAAGATGAGAAGAGACAGAAAAAGGAAGCGTAATTGTACTGTCCTCCTGATGACGTTTCTAATCAAAAGTAGGCAGCCAGCCATATTCCCAAATAATGGACACGAGAGTCAGGATATAGCGTTAAGCTCCAGCTTTACTATGGACTCAATGGACATGCCGTTACAGCAAAGGAGTAAAACTAAAATAAAACAGACATATACATTGAATTAGTTTCACAGAACGGATGACATGCTAAAACATCCAAACAACTCAAATAAGCTTTAAAACTAGAAGATATAGTTTTAAACAACAAATAATTACTCACAAGCAATGCGTACGACGAGCCAAATCAAAGGATTGCATTGGATAGAGAAGACCATGTGGCACTGCTGGGCTCTCACATATAACTGAACATGTGGTCTTATATACTTTTAAATACTGGTCTACGGTGCAGTACCACGTTTCAACATAGGAGGTGCTAAACAACACAAAACACAAGATAAGCTGCCTGGAGGGCAGAACAGTAAGTATGAGAAGAGTACAGAGGAGCAAGAAGAAGGGACCAGTAGAAATAAGGAAGACGAGAAATAAGAGTACAGAGAAGAGATGAGAGAGGAGCAGGGCACGTGTGAACCCTCTCCTTATTAAAAAGGTCAATATAATTTTAACATTTTCTATAAGCTGTACTTCTTTCTAACCAGTGTTTGCATTTGTTGTTGTTTTCAGAGAGGAACAAAGAGGGGGGGAGTGAGGAGGAGGAGGAGGAGGAGGAGGAGGAGGAGGAGGAGGAGGAGTAGGAGGAGGGAAATTAAGTGTGACCCGTCACAGAAAAAAGGAACTAATGTCATTACCAGATGACATTAGTTCAGTTCACCTGTTCACACGTTATGAAGATTTGAACATTTATTCCTTTTGTTTTAAGGTAGGGGAGAGGAAAGCAGGAGAGGAGGTTGGAGGGGAAAATGAAGCATGACCTTTCATGCAGAAAAGGTATACATCTAATTATTTAATGTTATTACCAAAATTCAGCTATCTGTACGTCTTTAACTGTTATTTATTATTGTTTGTCATTTGCTTTAAGAGAGAGGAGGAGAAGAGAGGATGCAGGACAAAATGAGAGGAGGACAACATTAAGCGTGGCCTCTCACACAAAAAGGTAACAAAGTTCTGTTTATCTGTTGACAAGTTATTTGAAGATTTTATTCCATTTTATTTTGAGAGAGAGGAGGAGTGGAAAGGAAAGGAGGTGGGAGGACAACATTAAGCGTGACCTCTCATGCAGAAAAGGTAAAAACCAAGTTATTCAATATCATTTCTAGATTTCAGCAAGTTCAGTTCATCTGTTCACATCTTATTTGAAGATTCTAACATCATTTCTTTTTATTTGTAGAGAGAGGAGAGAGGGTGGATGGGAGAGGAGGTGGATGGGAGAGGAGGTGGAGTGGCATAACTAGGCATGACTTCTGACGCAAAACAGGTACAAATCAAATGATCTAATATTGATACTATTTCACACAGTTCTGTGTTATTTGAAGATTTTAACATGTATTCCCTTTATTTTTTCCAGAGACCTGAGAGGGGAGGAGGAGGGAGGGAACACAAGTTTTACCTCTCACAACAATAGGTATGAATCGAATAATTTCGTGTTAGTACCACATTTCATGGAATTTAGTTTATCAGTATGACTTTTAAGTTTTTAACTATTATTCCCTTTTGTTGTTAGAGGAGAGGAGGAGAGGGGGTGGGAGGGCAATATGCTGTGCAAACTTTCCCATGTTAAAAGTAATTAATGTATTCAATATTTTATTAGAATTAATGTTGTTGAATAACTGAACTGTTCACTTTTATTTTCTGGAAATTTGATTCATATTTGTATGTGAGATGGACTGAAAACAAAACTCCATCCAGCACTGAAGTTCTGGTTCACACAGTCATCACATCCTGTGTTGACTGCAATGCTGTCCTCTCTGGCCTTCCCATCAAACTCCTCAATAAACTCCAAATCATTCAGAACTCTGCTGCCTGGATCACCCCCGTCCTCATGCAACTGCACTGGCTCCCTGCACAACACCGGATAGATTAGAGAAAACTCCTGCTCAAATTCAAAACCCTCCACAACCTGGCCCCCCTATCTAGCTGACCTCCTTCCGGAGTACACCCCCTCTCGCTCCCTCTGCTCATCCTCTGCTGGCCTGCTAACCACCAACATTGAATCAGTGATATAAATGAATTTAGTTAGAGATGGTTCCTGTGCTTCTAAGCAGCAACCCATTTTTTAAAATTATTAGAATCTATTGTAAACAGAGCTGTAAGTAATGATTATTTCCATGATCGATTATGCTACAGATTACATGTTCTGTATATTTTTATATATATATTTGTGTATTTTTTATTGTGATACCAAATATAAATATTTATATTGTTAATATGTATATATATATATATATATATATATATATATACTATTTGTTTATTTTGATTTAGATTCTAATCTCATCTATTCTAAAAAAAGGTACGATAGGGGGAAAAAAACCCTCGTTGTTAGAGTTTTGAGAGATATAAAGTTAATATCAATAAGAAAACGTTACCTTTTGATTTTCAGTGGTTGATTATCATTAACCAGGATTGCATAGGAGTTATTTGTGTGAACGCACCCTTAGGTTAACTAAGGATCTTTCTCTTTAAGCTGTGTGAGACTGTTAACTAATGTTTAATTAGTTTACTAACAATATTCATCAACACTTCTCTAACTTCTGGTCACTTTCCAAACATTCTCAAGGAGGCAAGAGTAAACCCTCTCCTAAAGAAACCCACTCTCAACCCATCTGATGTTATAAACTACAGGCCTGTCTCTCTCCTCCCGTTCCTGTCTAAAACACTTGAACGCGCTGTCTTTAAACAACTCTCCTGTTATCTCCATCAGAACAACCTTCTGGATCCGCACCAGTCTGGTTTCAAGGCAGGTCACTCAACAGAAACTGCCCTCCTTGCTATCACTGAGGAACTGCACACGGCTAAAGCAGCCTCCCTCTCCTCTGTCATCATCCTTTTGAACCTGTCTGCTGCATTCGACACGGTGATTCATCAGAACCTCCTTCGCACTCTCCAAGAACTTGGAGTTTCAGGCTCTGCACTTTCCCTCCTCACCTCATACCTCAAAGACCGCACCTACAGGGTAACTTGGAGAGGGCCCGATTCCGACCCGTGTCAATTAACTACAGGGGTCCCTCAGGGCTCTGTTCTTGGTCCCCTCCTCTTCTCCTTGTACACAAACTCGCTTGGATCAGTCATTAGCCCGCATGGTTTTTCATACCACTGCTACGCTGACGACACCCAATTAATTATGTTCTTTCCCCGCTCTGAGACCCAGGTCGTCGCACGCATCTCTGCTTGCCTAGCTGACATCTCTCAGTGGATGTCTGCTCACCACCTCAAGCTCAACCTTGACAAGACTGAACTGCTTTTCCTTCCGGGAAAGGATTGTCCCACTCTTGACCAAACAATCAATATCGGCACCTCTGTTGTTTCCCCGACTCAGACTGCAAGGAATCTGGGTGTGATCCTAGATAACAAACTGTCCTTCACTGCAAACATCGCTGCTACAACCCGCTGCTGCAGATACACCCTTTACAACATCAGGAGGATACGTCCCCAGCTGACCCAGAAAGCGACGCAGGTTCTGGTCCAGGCTTTCGTCATCTCTCGCCTAGACTACTGCAACTCCCTCCTGGCTGCTCTACCTGCATGTGCCATCCGACCTCTGCAGCTCATCCAGAATGCAGCGGCTCGTTTGGTCTTCAACCTTCCTAAATTCTCCCACACCACGCCGCTCCTCCGCTCCCTTCACTGGCCTCCGGTAACTATTAGAATCCACTTCAAGAAAATGGTACTTGCGTACCATGCTGTGAATGGATCTGGCCCTTCCTACATCCAGGACATGGTTAAACTGTACACCCCAGCACGTGCACTCCGCTCTGCATCAGCCAAACAGCTCGCTGCACCCGCACTGCGAGGGGGAACCAAGTTCCCATCATAATAATTTAAAATATCTTATTTAGGTTTTAATATGATTGGTGTTAACTAAGGATGTTCTCTTAAGTTTTATGGCTTGTGAACTAATGTTTAATTACTTTACTAACTACAAGGGACTCTCTTTTTGAAAAGAGGGTAATAATAATTGAAAGATCTTAATGACCCCCCTGATATTGTATTTTTAATGTTTAATTACTTCACACAACTATTAAAGAAGCCCCATATGAAGTTATGTGAGGTTGTGTTGGGGTAATATTAGAATTAGCTGTATGCAGCAAAAAAGAGAAGTTTTTAAAATGTTTTTCTGTTGTTGTATTCATTCCAGGGGGGATCCAGGAGGGTGATCAGAGCAAAGAAAGGCTGTAAACACTTAAAATGCACAGAATTAAGAGTGTGGGGGAAATGAAATTATTCAACATACAAGGCTTCGTCTACTGAAGATCAATGTAAGGGTAGAGTTTCACTCTGTGTGGAAACAAAAGAAGCACCCTAATGACTCGTTAACCACACCCAAAACACACTCTCTGGACATGGACAAAGGACTCTTTAAAGTAGAGCCACTACATACTGATATACACCTGAACATCAGCAGGAGAAGACTCTTTAAAGTAAATACACTATAAGGTTGAAAAAAGATGTATATGTTTGGTTGTTTATGATGAACAGGGTCAAGGACTTTGGTGCTTCAAGTTAAGCTCCATTTTTTTCTCCTAGCTATTTTAAAAAAAACTTTTCACGATTTATTTTCTTATGAAGATAAAGAAAAAATTCTACAGTCTTTTTTTAGTGTGTATCTACATGTTTGTAATGTGTATTAACGTGTTTGTAATGTTTATCTACATATTTGTAATGTGTATCTGCATAAAAAGTATTTTCTCTGCCAGAAAAACAAAGTAACGCGTTACTATAACTCCGTTATTTTTGGCAGTAACTAGTACTCTAACGCATTATTTTTTGAATTCAGTAACTCAGTTACCGTTAAAAAATTGTGCGTTACTCTGTTATTTTTTTTTATATAGTCTCGGCTCCCAGACGTTGGTGAGCGGCGACAACAGCGAGGCGAACAGAGATGAGAACTAGTAGGCTACTTGAGTAAATGTACTTAGATACTTCCTGTGTCACATGCGGAGACGCGCTGTGGGCGTGTTTGTATTACTAACAAGACTATCATGGCGGCGGCGGAGCTCAAGTCAAGTTTCTCCGCCTGGAGATATTCTCACTATTTCACTTTTGTCGAGCACAAAGAAAATAACGTTTTAGTTAAATGTAAGTTTACTGCCCAAAACAGCAAATCAAATCTGTTGAAACATCTGCAGAAACAAAATGCTGGGACGAAGCTAGTAGCTAAGACCACAGACCCAGACTCATCCGACGCCACTCCACCTCCACCTAAGCAACAGCGGCTGGATTTGAACTGAGGGACTGCTGGCCAGGGAAAAGTTGATAAAGCCATTGCACGGTATGTTATGGAACACATGCGGGCTATTTCTACTATTTCTATTGCTATTTCTTGATCAACAGATTGTATTATTCTCCAATGCAATAACAGTACTGAAAAGAAGGCTATAAGGGCATTAATGGGAGCCTTTTTTTAAAGTAACTAATGCGTTACTGTTCACAGTAACGCATTGGTTATCGGTGAAGTAACTGAGTTACTTTTGAAATGAAGTAACTAGTAATGGTAACTAGTTACTGGTTTTCAGAAACTAGCACAACACTGGTGATAACACACCTGCCCCCCAGTGTTGCATTGATTTAGATCTGATTGTGAAGAACTCTGGTAAATACTTTTTATTTATTTTTTGTAAAATCATGTAATTGCTGTGTGTTAAACAACCTGTTGTATTTATTGTGTAACAGCACTATGGCTCATAATGGTTTAGAAGCTTTTGGAAAATAACCCTCTAAAATAATGTTTGACTTTACAGAACAAAGGGGGATTTTAGGAACATGAATTTACAACACAACTGTTATGTAATTAATGTGTGTGTGTGTGTGTGTGTGTGTGTGTGTGTGTGTGTGTGTGTGTGTGTGTGTGTGTGTCTGTGTGTGTGTGTGTGTGTGTGTGTGTGTGTGTGTGTGTGTTAATCAATTATTTTATGGTATATTATTAGTTCGTTAAAATGGTATGTTTTTTCTGTTTACAGTAGAGAGAGTACATGTTGGAAGCCCTCACACAAATCAGATGATTCGAGAGTCGAGTTATACTTTTTTAGAATGAATAGGTGAGTTTCTGTTTCTTTATTTTATTTCTTTAACATGTTTTATTAAAAAGTACAAATAACGTGGTGTAGATTTTTTATCAAATCCTTTTTGTGTTTCAGTTCAGGAAACTATGAACCAAGTCTCAACTGCATTAACAGAGAGGCTTAACTATTTAGCTGGAACCTCCTATAATTCATTCCCTGTGGAAAGTGAGTACATCTGTAATTAACCTGTATGTGTTGTATTGAGCTTTTTTTAAATCAATTGTGTTTTTTGTTAGGGTTAGGTTACGACCAAAGTGTTTCAAGTATTTAATTAATTGTAGCTACCACTTTTAAGCTTTTGTTTGTGTATTTCAGAAGAGGAGGAGGGCAAGGACTTACGAGAGGGTCTGATGCGCTACCTGAATACCTAGAATGTATAATGTAATACCTAAATATTCACTGTATTGTATTGAACGTAAATAAATCTCTTTTTTTCACATACATGTGTTTGTCAAATGATTTAAACAAAACAAATGTTATCAGAATTGACTATTTAGTAAATATTTGAATTTCAAGCACCAGTACTTACTGCCCCATAATAATAATCTAATAAATTAAGCAAATATCAAAGCAAACTATAAACATAAATACAAAAGTATAAAACACATCAAAACTATATTCATAAATGCAAGTGTAAACATGTTTAAACATGGATGGAGGCTAAAGGATCCACAGCATAAAATAATATATGATTATTATGATGGTTTGTCTGAAAGACACAGCCTCAAGGTTCAAGGTTTTTTATTTTGTCATACGAACATAGCTGCAGTGTAGTTATGACAATGAAAATCTTAGGTCACAGGCTCCTCCAACAGAGCCACACAATAACAGATGAACAGAAATATGGTGTAAGTAAATATTAAGCGCTGTGCACCGTTCTCTTTGTATAGGTTTTTTCTTTTGTTCTCTCTTCTCTTTGAAATATATAGGCTATGTGTTGTTTGAGTCTTGCACAACGAGGGTATTACAATTGAGCAATTTTTGCTATATGTATTATTTATTTATCATGTATTCTTAATACAAAATATGTAAGGTTGTGTTTTAGAGGAGGACCTCAAGCTACCAAACTCAATTTCAAACAGTATGCAGAGTTATGCTGCAAAATAGTTAACATGTATTATTTAACCAAGTATTTATTCTCTTATTTGCTTTAATTGCAACAGATTATAAAGGTTTCACCGTGATAAGTATTCTCTTAAATCCATAAACCCCTGTACAGTGCTTTGTGGACGATGATGGTGTTTATGATATTTCTAACTGCATAGGGACGCCTAGATGATGCCATCTTTCTGTATGATCGCTGTTGGGTGCAATTATTTGTCAACAAGCGATAAGATAAGTCAAAGAAGTAATTTATTGATCCCAATTTGGGAAGTGTTTTGTTGCAGCAGCATAAAAAGGCATGACATTGTACAATACAAATAATTTTAAAAAATGTATCGCAGCAGCATAAAAATACATGGCATTGATTGTAAAAATAAACATTTTTAAGATAAAAAATAAACAAAAAAGTACAAATGTAAATAAACAACATAACCTCAGCCAGAGGTTATATGTTGTATCACAGATGCGGAGGATACGGGGCACGTCAGCTGCCCATTCCCCCTAGCACCTGGCCAAGAGTGCGCAGGAAGGCTAAATTAAAGGTCTCTGCTTGAGCGATCTCCTCCCTTCTCAAGGCTGCTTCCAACTCCCTCGCCTCCCCCAAGGTCCGGTTCAAGTTGTTGAACACTTCAATTACTGAAAAAACTAAAATACAGAAGCACAGAAAGTACAAATAATAATTAACAATAAGAATGAAAAACACAGGACAGGTACAGGTCACACAAGGATATAAGAATAAAATGTATAAACAGAACAACAGTAACAATGAACTAAAGAAAGTTCTGGCCCTAGATGTTTACAATGATTGTGAATTTCCAGCCTGTTGATAATGAATATAAATATATGTATATGATAGGATGTCACACACAATTGTACTAGCTGCTTACTAGCTAGTTACTTTACATGTAACAGAGCATTCCCACACAGTGGTATAGCTTATTTTACTTACTGACGATGAATGATCTAAATTTTAAAAAAAGTCACAATTCCAGCCTATTTCTTACCTAGAACCACACGCTGCGGTGTCCAGCTGGCACTCAGCGTTGGTGTCTGTGTTCCAGTTGGAGTTTGTTCCGTCCGTGGTCAAATTGGAGTTTGTTCCGTCTGTGGTCGAATTGGAGTTTGTTCAGTCTGTGGTCGAATTGTTAGAGTTGGAGTTTGTTCTGTTGGAGTTGATGTGGAGGACGTTGTTCAGGACTGTTCCTCCTCGCTAGTCCCAATGTAATCATCTAGAACAGAAAAATGACTTGTAAATTCCACAAACTACTGCAGCACAATACTAAAATAGCAACAACAACTATAGAAAAGAAAAACTGAACTTAAACAATGGCACATAATGGTGTTAGCAAACAATAGCTCCAGCTAATGCTATCTGCCTTAGCTAGCTAGCTAGCCTTCGGGGTTCCATGAAAGCATGGGTTGTCGAACATAAATGTAAGGATAAAATAGACTTCTTCGTTAGAAGTGAGCTTTACAACAGATAGGGACACAACGCTTTCAAGCAAATAACAGAGCGTGAGCACTAGAAACACTAAAACACAGAAACACAGAAACACTGAATCACAGAAACAAAGAAACACTGAAAAAACTAAAAACAGAAACACTGAGTTCACCCTTACTGTTGTTCTGTTTATACATGTTATTCTTATATCCTTGTGTGACCTGTACCTGTCCTTTTTTTTCATTCTTATTGCTAATTATTATTTGTACTTTCTGTGTTTTAGTTTTTTCAGTAATTGAAGTGTTCAACAACTTGAACCGGACTTCGGGGGAGGCGAGGGAGTTGGAAGTAGGGCTGGGCGATATATCGAGTTTACGCGATACATCGTGGATTGCACTACATGCGATGTCGTAAATGACCACATCGTGAACATCGAGTATTATGTTGCCAAATCAGTTTCCCGCCGCGGGCAAAATGAGCTTTCCTTTCTCCCTCATAGACACAGTCACACACGCAGGCACACACGCAGGCCCCGCCCAACTTGCACACAAACATTACACACACGCACAGTGACAGAGAGGCATTTGTTTTGAGGAGAGCGAAAGAAAGGTTAGCTAGTTTAAACCTTAGCACAACATGTTAATTTAAAGAAGGAACGACAATGGAAGATAGAGGTGCCGAGGCTGACGAACTTGTTCAAAAAAAGAACAGCACTGCGTCCGTAATTTGGCAGTGGTTTGGTTACCATAAGGATGACGTTTCTCAAACAACGGTAATCTGTAAAATATGCAGCAAATCCGTTGCCGCCAAAGGTAGTAGTACCTCAAATGTGTTCCAACATCTAAAAATCCACTACAAAATGAAGAGTGTGTTAAACTCGGAATGTCAATATCTGGTCCCACACAAACGCCTAAGCAACCAGCCAAGATACAAATGACTCTGGCTTTTTCTTTTTCGAAATCAGTCCCGTATGACAAAAAAAGTAAAAAATGGATAGAAATCACGGCTGCAGTGACTCAATACATTGCCAAAGACATGGCCCCAGTCAGTGTAGTAGAAAAGCCGGGTTTTCAAAATCTCTTGAAGACACTTGACCCAAAGTATAACTTGCCTCGTCGAAAATATTTTGCGGAGAAAGCTCTGCCAGCCTTGTACGTTGAAGTGAGAGAAAAAGTGATAAACCAGCTTACAAATGTGACCCACTTCTCTACGACTACAGATTTGTGGTCCAGTAGAACCTGTGAGCCATATCTCAGCTTGACCGTTCATTACGTCGACAACTGGGAGTTGAAGAGTGCATGCCTCCAAACGTCCTTTTTCCCGGAGGATCACACAGACGAGATAATAGCGCAAGGTTTACAAGAGGCTCTCCTGTCATGGAACTTACCAGAGGCTTGTCAGGTTAGATAACGGGAGAAACATCGTCAAAGCTGTGAGCCTCAATAATTGGAAAAGACTGCAATGTTTTGGCCACCGGCTGCACCTCGCAATTGGTGAGTAGGCTATCTGTCTGCCTGTTTTATTTTTGTAATATCAGCGATGTTACAACCATACTTGTCAACCCTCCCGATTTTCGCGGGAGACTCCCGATTTCATTGCCCTCTCCCGGTTTCCTCCCGGGGTCATATTTTTCCCGCATTTCTGACAGATTACTCAGTACTGTTCCACTCGGACTTTAATACAGCTACACCATTGTTTGGTTTCCATGGTAGCGCGTCTCTTTAGTAGCGCGCACAACTGAGGGTGAGTAAAATATATCACAGAAAACAAAACAAGAATCGACAACTCTACCCTCTGCTCACTCCTTTCCTGTATTTAATACAGGAAAGGAGCACTTACAACTACAATAACCATGTTAATGTTAATCTAATACAGCTCCGGCGATCCACTAGCACCCCCCACCCCCCCCCACAGTGGTTTTGAAATGCTCCCGATTTCTGAAGTCTCAAGGTTGGCAAGTATGGTTAAAACAGTCTGCTAGTAAACACTAAGAATACTTCATAACGTTTTTTGCAATTAATATACTGTACATGATGCAACCACACACTATTTGGCCTAAGTTGATTTAAAATCGGGCTGAGATTTAGGACTGATTAGTAAAAACATTACTCTGCAAAGGTTTTTTCTTTCTGTATTAGTGTCAGTAGATTAACCTACTCAGTCATGGTAATTATTTTTGGTATTTTGTAACCATTTTAAAATAATTTTTTTAAGCATTCTCAGTTACTCAGTTACTTTTGCACTGTGCTGTATTTAAAAAATATTTGCCAAAAATATTATGGGTGCCAACTCCACGCAGATTGACTGAATTGTTGGATTTCTTTTTCTTTTTCTATATTGTCGGAGAGAAGCATGAAAGACTCCCCCGTGAAAGAATAGATTTTAAAAATACTGCTGCTGTTTATAAAGTACTGAATGGTTTAGGCCCAAAATACATTTCTGACTTCCTGCTAAATGATGAACTATCCAGATCTCTCAGGTCTTCAGGGACGGGTCAGCTTTCTGTCCCCAGAGTCAGAACTAAACATGGTAAAGCAGCGTTCAGTTATTATGCTCCAAATATCTGGAACAAACTCCCAGAAACCTGCAGGTCCGCTGCAACTCTGACTACTTTTAAATCCAGGCTGAAGACTTTTCTTTTTGTTGCTGCTTTTAATTGAACTATTCATATCTTAGACTGGACTTAGGTAGTGAGCAGTTTCTCATTCGGCTGGAAAAAGAGGAGAGATCTTGGCACAGCACAGCAAGAGCTAAACTTACCTGCACACCAGCTGATCTTTTTACAGGTGGGGCTCATGGTAACACTAAAGAGACGTGTTACCATGGAAACCAAACAATGGTGTAGCTGTATTAAAGTCCGAGTGGAAACAGTCGTGAGTAAATCTGATTTAGTCCGAAATCGGGAGAAATATGACCCCGGGAGGAAACCGGGAGAGGGCACTGAAATCGGGAGTCTACCGCGAAAATCGGGAGGGTTGACAAGTATGCTGACGCGTGATCAGAGGAAGACTATGTTACAGTGTCTTATGTAAAGCTGTGCTTCATCTCCTCCACTCCAGCATCTTGGCAATTCAGTGTGACGACCAGAGTTCCCGTTAGAATATTTTTTCGCCGGTTAACATGTCCGTTAAAGTTTAAATCTTCCGGACACAATTTGAAAAGTGCTGGTCAAAGGTCTTCTTCGTTATTTATTGAGCTTTAAAACAAATTGATATGATTCGATATTAAACAAACTAATAATAGTAGATTAACTATTCAAAAGTGTACAGTAACTTACAATAACACAGGAATAATAAACGGAGCGCTCTCTCTCACTCCAGACAGCCCGTCAGTATCATGCAGCTCGCGGATCAGTAATGAGTGACCCGACAGTAAAACTAAACATATCTATAACTAGATTAGGTAGTTTGAGAGGTAATTAAAATAGCTATGTGTGATATTCTAACCTGAAATGTGTGGTTTGTTCCGCTCACCGCTGCATGTGATCATGCAGAGCTGCGTTTCGACTCGTCAGCAGCAGCTGATTTCTCTCTCCCGTCAGATTAGACTTCACTCGCGTTTATGTCCATATCGATCAGATCTAGCTAGTTCTAGCTAATGATATGACTACCTGCTTATTAAAAGACACCTAAACAATAAGCGTCGCTATGCAACCGGGTGAGGCCGCAAAGTATAGCGCAGCATTATGCATTTGTTTACATGCCGACCGGAACCCAGAGGCATTACCAACAGATCAACGCACAATCAACCTATACAGGACATCTCTTTCTCCACATTACATGTAGTCCAGCAGATATGTGAAATATCTGAAAGAATTGTGCTTTTGATGATAAAAGCATGACATTTGGCACACTGTTAGAGCATGCCCTAAGGAAGATTTTTGGCTATAGGGCCATCGCAAATGTGTCCAATGGCGGCCATTTTCAAAATGGCCGCCATTGGTTGTTATTTTACCAGTATGGATCTAGACCAACTAGGAACTTGTTTCTAGTGGCTAATCCTACATTTTCAAGGATGGGGAATGCATTGGTACTATTTACAACATGCTAGAATGTAGCTAACTATATGTATCTGGTATTCAGGGAACAAAATACAAAGTAAACCAATAACATATTCATTATGGTGAAGTAATAATACATGTTACATAATATATACTGTATGTAATATTACAGGTTTTCAACTAAATGCAGAGTTAGTTCTGAAAACACAGTCCACCACAGTGGCATAGGGGCACTGCACTGAATTGCTGCCTTGACACATTTGCATTGTCCACTGCACCTTTTTTTGCATCCACAGCGGAGGAGTTCACGACAGGCCTGGTAATGTGGTCCAGTAAACTTCCCATCCACCTGTGGCCTTCCTCTTCCACCCCCAGTCACCTGGAGATGGGAGTTCAGGGGCTGCAAACATCATCTGTCCCCAGCGGTGACCAGCTTGGAAGGCAGCTCTCTTTGTGTGCTGAATCAATGCTGCTTGTGTTGGGGGGAATCCTTCAATTGTTCTACCTTTCTGGGTGAAGAGCTGCTTGCGTGCCTGATCGACTGACTCCTGGCTGCTAGTGCGGTCATACAATACCAGAGAGCAGTGTCACACTCACTTCTCTACTTCCCCTCTTCTACGACCAGGCCAAATATGTAGCCATGATTCGTCCTTCCATCGATGAGGTAAGGCAGGCATTAGAGATTCTGAATCCTGGTCAGATCACTCTGGATCAACCTCTATACGCTGTGGCAAAACAAACCCAGTGGAGCTGGCCAGCAGCTCACAGTGAAGATCATTTTATTGTGATGTTTGTTGGGTTTCACATTGAGATGGCAGCACTCAAGGTACTTGGCGACCTCCTGGAGGGGTAGCAGGTGGACAAGAGCAGTGTCGTGTTCCCAGTTCCACTTCTGATCTATCATCCTGCAGCTGGAAATAGAGTTGATGAACTATGTGCGATCAATAAGAGAGGCCGACTTCCTACTCTACATAAATGCCTTGACCAAGAGTGTGCCTTGGTTTCTTTCTCTGGGACACACCCACTATGCCTCTGTGAAAGGTGATAGTGGTGCTGTAGGCCTGACAGAGAACCCTGCAGCTCTGCGACGCTGGATGGTGTCTGGCCCCGAGATGGCACGTGTGGTTGGGGAGTTTGAGGCCTCAACTGAGAAGAGAAAGAAGACTGTCTGACACCTGGCACCATGAGCAGACCAATCATGCACAAATGACATTTGCACAAGATGTTAAAGCACTAATTGGTGTTACATAAGACATGGGCAATCCATTCTCTGAAATAAGCAGTGAATATATTCTTGTACTGGATACTAGAGACCTTGCAGATGCAGCAGTCATTGACACTCTGAACCAGATTTAGAAACTCGGACAGGACGGGTATGACACCTACAGTGGAGGAAATAAGTATTCGATCCCTTGCCGATTTTGTAAATTCACCCACTTACAAAAAAATGAACGGTCTATAATTGTAATGGTAGGTTTATTTTAACAGTGAGAGTAAGAATATCAAAAAGAAAATCCAGAAAATTACATTATATAAAAGATAAACAATTATTTGCATTTAACTGTTGGAAATAAGTATTTGATCCCCTTGCAAAAAACAAGGATTCTGGCTCCCACAGACCGGTTACATAAGTACATTTCCTTTAGGAAAGTACCCCTCATATCAACTTGTTACCTGTATAAAAGACACCAGTCCACAGAATCAATCAATCAGATTCCAACCTCTCCACCATGGGCAAGACTAAAGAGCTGTCTAAGGACCTCAGGGACAAGATTGTAGACCTGCACCAGGCTGGGATTGGCTACAAAACCATCAGCAAGCAGCTTGGGGAGAAGGTGACAACTGTTGGTGCGATTATTCGGAAATGGAAGGGGTAAAAATGGACATCAATCAACAATCAATCACCCTCACTCTGGGAATCCACACAAGATCTCGCCCCTTGGGGTATTGATGATCATGAGAAAGTTCAGGTATCAGCCAAGAACTACAAGGGAGGAACTTGTTAATGATCTCAAGGCAGCTGGGACCACAGACCCAAGAAAACTATTGGTAACACACTATACCATAATGGATCAAACCCTGCAGCGCCCGCAAGGTCCCCTGCTCAAGAAGAATATGAAAGGCCCGTCTGAAATTTGACAGTGAATGATTCAGACAAGGCTTGGTAGAAGGTGATGTGGTCAGATGAGACCAAAATGCAGGTGGAAACATTATGCTTTGGGGTGTTTGTCTGCTAAGGGGACAGGACGACTTCCCTGCATCGAGGAGAGGATGGACTTGGCCATGTACTGTAACATCTTGGCCAATAGACTCCTTCCCTCAGCCAGGACACTGAAAAAGGGCCATGGATGGGTCTTCCAGCATGACAATGAACCTGAACATACGGCCAAGGCAACACAGGAGCTGCTAAAGAGGAAGCACATTTAGGTGATGGAGGGGACTAGCCAGTCTCCGGATCTTAATCCCAAATCTGTGGAGGGAGCTGAAGTTTTGAGATGCCAAGAATCAGCCTCAACACCTTAAGGATTTGGAGAGGATCTTCAGAGAGGAGTGGACCAAAATCCTTCCTGAGATGTGCACAAACATGGAGACCAACTACAAGAAGTATCTGACCTCTGTCTGTCCAACAATGGTTTCTCCACCAAGTACTAACACATGTTTTGCAAGGGGATCAAATACTTATTTCCCACAGTTTAATGCATATCAAATTGTATATTTTATATAATGTCAATTTCTGGATTTTCTTTTTGATATTCTTACTCTCACTGAATTTAAACCTACCATTACAATTATAGATTGTTAATTTATTTCTAAGTGGCAAATTTACAACATCTGCAAGGGATCAAATACTTATTTCCTCCACTGTATGTCAGTGAGCGCCTGGTCAAACAGACAAAGCCCATCAAAGATCCCATTAAAAGGAAAAACCTCCCAACAACAGCTCTCATCTCTGAAGAATGACTGTTCTCTGTTCTCTAGGCTGTATATTGTATCTGAGATACGTGATGGAAGTCTGGATGAGTTTTTTGGGATTAATTATGTGAAATATAATAAACTTGAAAACCAGTCATGTCCATAATCATTATCACAAATGGGCAAGCTCAGAACTGGTACCAAGTCAGACTTGGTGGGCTGTTTGGAGGACCTGATTTCTTTACAAGAGAATGCATCCCACCCCACAGTTAATGACTCATCCTTGATGGGGCTACTCTTGTGAACATGCTACGACCTGGTGCTGCTAAGACGTTTTTTTATTATGCGCAGAAAGCGTTCTCACCATACATCCTGTCTCAGCTGGAGCATGTCAGCAGAATTGATGTTGTGTGGGATGAATATTTCCCCAAAGGTCTGAAGGCTGAAACACGCAGCAAGAGAGGGAAGGGAGTTCATAGACGCGTTGAGCCATCCAGTGTCATTCCTGGAAACTGGCCAGAGTTTCTGCACATTGAAGACAAGAAGGCTGAACTGTTCTTCTTCCTGGCAACCAGTGTGACAGCCCTCAACACTGGCGAACAAATAATCAGTACTTGCAACATGCACACATACCCGCATCCTCAGGCTGATACCCGCATCCTACTGCACCTAGGAGATGCTGTGAAGGAAGGTGTCAATACGCACAGTGGACACGGATGTGGTAGTACTGGCAATCACAGCAGCCCAATCCCTCAACATCACTGCTGTGGGTTGCCTTTGGAGCTGGGAAGAGTGTTCGGCATTTAGCAGCTCATGAGATGGCGAGGTCACTAGGTCCAGATCGATGCATAGCCTTACCAATGTTCCATGCATTTACTGGATGTGACAGTGTCATCTTTTGGTGGCAGGGGCAAGAAGACGGCGTGGGATAAATGGATGACATTTGATGATGTCACTAGAGCCTTCTGTGCCTTGGCTGCCACCCCAGACTCCGTACACAACTGGATGGAGCCTCTGGAGCGATTTGTGGTATTGCTGTATGACCGCACTAGCAGCCAGGAGTCAGTCAATCAGGCACGCAAGTAGCTCTTCACCCAGAAAGGTAGAACAATTTAAGGATTCCCCCCAACACAAGCAGCATTGATTCAGCACACAAAGAGAGCTGCCTTCCAAGCTGGTCACTGCTGGGGACAGATGATGTTTGCAGCCCCTGAACTCCCATTCCCAGGTGAGTGGGGGTGGAAGAGGAAGGCCAAAGGTGGATGGGAAGTGTACTGGACCACATTACCAGAAGCGACCCAGGCCTGTTGTGAACTCCTCCTGAATGTGTCAAGGTAGCAATTCAGTACACTGCTCTTTGCCACTGTGGTGGACTGTGTTTTCAGAACTAAGTCTGCATTTAGTTGAAATATTTCATATATATTATGAAACATGTATGACTTCACCATAATAAATATGTTAATGGTTTACTGTGTATTCTGTTCCCTGAATACCAGATACATATAGTTAGCTACATTCTAGCATGTTGTAAATAGTACCAGTGCATTCTCCATCCTTGAAAATGTAGGATTAGCCACCAGAATCAAGTTCCTAGTTGGTCTAGATCCTAAACTAATGGTAAAATAACAACCAATGGTGGCCATTTTGAAAATGGCCGCCATTGGCGCCATTGGACACATTTGCAATGGCCCTATAGCCAAAAATCTTCCTGAGGGCATGCTCTAACAGTGTGCCAAAGTTCATGCTTTTATCATCAAAAGCACAATTCTTTCACATATCTGCTGGACTAATGTTAGATATTAGAATTGACTATTCTTGTCTGTCACATAAGCGGCGCAAGTTGCGCAACTGATGCGGTATTGCGCTTAGGGGAAATATATTTTGACCGGACGCTTTGACCGGAGAGATTTAGATTTGCCGGTCTTCAGCATATTTTACCGGTCGTAGTCCGGTAATTACCGGCTAACGGGAACTCTGGTGACGACACCGCATTTACTCAGTCCATCAAAGTCTCCATCCTGGATTATCTGAGGGAGAAATTTGATGACCCTGCCACCAACGACCTGCTAGACATCGCTGGCTTAGTGGACCCCGGGTTCAAAACAATACATAGCGGAAGACAAGCTAGAGGAAACCAAGTGCAGAACCATATCAGAGATGGAAGCAATGCTGTCTGAGTCTGACCAGGGTACAGCTGAGTCATCTGCTTCACAACATCAAGCACCAGCAGTATCAGAGCCACCAAAAAAGAAAACCCTTGGAAGCTTCTTCAAAAGGGCAACAACATCCTCTGCCACATCATCACATAGAGAGCGGATTGAAACAGAGTTGTCTGCCTACTTGCAATCTGTCGATGCTGACAGTGAATCAGATCCCTTGCAGTGGTGGAAGACCCATGAGGAAATGTTCCCAAACTTGAAAAAAGTGGCAAAAAAGTATTTGTGTATGCCCGCCACCAATTCTCCATCGGAACGATTATCCAGTAGGCCTACCTGTGGGAATATAGTTACATGCCATCGAGCATCTCTCAAACCCGACACAGTTGATAGACTTGTGTTTTTGGCACAAAACCTGTAGATAAGCAGTCAGTACTGACTGCAGACATGAGACAATCTTGCACAAAATGCAGCTATTTTTTTGTTTATAGTTTTTGACCAAACCAGTTTGACATCATGCACTGGTTTGTTGATTTAAAAGAAAAGATGCACTTTCATTTAAAATGTCTAAAAAGTCCTTTTTTTTATGTTACATTAAAATGTCCAGTGACATGCACAAAGAGTGCACTTTAATTTATTATTTTATTATTGCACTTTCAATATGTTTTGATATGTATAAGGGTTTCTGCGCTTTTTCATTTAGCTCTGTTTTTGCCCATAGAAATAGGCAACAGTATGTATGTAGGCCTACATTTATTTGAATATGTATTGAATAAATACTATTTAGTTCAACTCAACTTTATGATTTACCGCACATTTGTCTCATTATTTTACATTCCCTTTTTTCTAAGTATATATCTTTTGTGTGTTGGTTAAAATCGTTTTAATAGAAACCACTAATGAAGACAGAATAAATAACAATGGTTTAATGCAGACATATGTTGCAGGGACTACTAGAATCATCATACTGGCGTGACTGTAAATATCAAGGGGTTAAATATTTTTTTTTAATGTGTTTTAGAGGACATTTCAGAATATCGCGATATATATTTTTGTATTGCGATATAGTCAGTAAATATCGCGATATAATTTATAGAGCATATCGCCCAGCCCTAGTTGGAAGCAGCCTTGAGAAGGGAGGAGATCGCTCAAGCAGAGAACTTTAATTTAGCCTTCCTGCGCACTCTTGGCCAGGTGCTAGGGGGAATGGGCAGCTGACGTGCCCCGTCTCCTCCGCCTCTGTGATACAACAAATAACCTCTGGCTGAGATTATATTGTTTATTTACATTTGTACTTTCTTGTTTATTTTTTATCTTTAAAATGTTTATTTTTTATCTTTAAAATGTTTATTTTTACAATCAATGCCATGTATTTTTATGCTGCTGCAATACATTTTTTATTTTTTATTATTTGTATTGTACAATGTCATGCCTTTTTATGCTGCTGCAACCAAACACTTCCCAAATTGGGATCAATAATTTACTTCTTTGACTTATCTTATCGCTTGTTGATAAATAATTGTACCTAACAGCGATCATACAGAAAGATGGCATCATCTAGGCGTCCCTCTGCAGTTAGAAATATCATAAACACCATCATCGTCCACAAACACTGTACAGGGGTTTATGAATTTAAGAGAATACTTATCACAGTGAAACCTTTATCATCTGTTGCAATTAAAGCAAATAAGAGAATAAATACTTGGTTAAATAATACATGTTAACTCTTTTGCAGCACAACTCTGTATACTGTTTGAAATTGAGTTTGCTAGCTTGAGGACCTCCTCTAAAACATAACATTACATATTTTGTAATGGTATTAAGAATACATGATAAATAAATGTAGTAAAAATTGCTCAATTGTAATACCCTCGTTGTGCAAGACTCAAAGAACACATAGCCTATATATTTCAAAGAGAAGAGAGAACAAAAGAAAAAACCTATACAAAGAGAGCGGTGCACAGCGCTTAATATTTACTTACACCATATTTCTGTTCATCTGTTATTGTGTGGCTCTGTTGGAGGAGCCTGTGACCTAAGATTTTCATTGTCATAACTACACTGCAGCTATGTTCGTATGACAAAATAAAAAACCTTGAACCTTGAGGCTGTGTCTTTCAGACAAACCATCATAATAATCATATATTATTTTATGCTGTGGATCCTTTAGCCTCCATCCATGTTTAAACATGTTTACACTTGCATTTATGAATATAGTTTTGCTGTGTTTTACACTTTTGTATTTATGTTTATAGTTTGCTTTGATATTTGCTTAATTTATTAGATTATTATTATGGGGCAGTAAGTACAGGTGCTTGAATTTCAAATATTTACTAAATAGTCAATTCTGATAACATTTTTTTGTTTAAATCATTTGGCAAACACATGTATGTGAAAAAAAGAGATTTATTTATGTTCAATACAATACAATGAATATTTAGGTATTACATTATACATTCTTGGTATTCAGGTAGCGCATCAGAACCTCTCGTAAGTCCCTGCCCTCCTCCTCTTCTGAAATACACAAACAAAAGCAAACATATTTTAATACGTAAAAGTGGTAGCTACAATTAATTAAATACTTGAAACACTTGTTGGTCGTAACCTAACCTAACCCTAACAAAAAACCCATTTGATTTAAAAAAAAAAAAAGCTAAATACAACACATACAGTTTAAATACAGATATACTCACTTTCCACAGGGAATGAATTATAGGAGGTTCCAGCTACATAGTTAAGCCTCTCTGTTAATGCAGTTGAGACTTGGTTCATAGTTTCCTGAACTGAAACACAAAAAGGATTTGATTACAAATCTACACCACGTTATTTGTACTTTTTAATAAAACATGTTAAAGAAATAAAATAAAGAAAAAAAAACTCACCTATTAATTCAAAAAAAATTATAACTCGACTCTCGAATCGTCTGATTTGTTTGAGGGCTTCCAGCACGTGCTCTCTCTACTGTAAACAGAAAAAACCTAATATTTTAACTAACTAATAATATACCATCAAACAATTTGAATTGATTAACACACACACACACACCCCCACATTAATTACATAACAGTTGTGTTGTAAATTCATGTTCTAAAATCCCCCTTTGTTCTGTAAAGTCAAACATTATTGTAGAGGGTTACTTTCCAAAAGCTTCTAAACCATTATGAGCCATAGTGCTGTTACACAATAAATACAACAGATGCACAGAGGTTGTTTAACACACAGCAATTACATGATTTTACAAAAATAAAATAAAAAGTATTTACCAGAGTTCTTCACAATCAGATCCAAATCAATGCAACGCTTGGGGGTAGGTGTGTTATCACTCATTATCTCTTGTCAGAATGGCCATGTGTCTCTTCCTGGTGAAACTATACCTCCTTATACCCTCAAATACTGTAGCTATGCAAATGTTCAGAAAAACCTGAGAACCAATCAGTTTAGTCCTGATAGTTTAACAAATTAGCATTACATTGTTTTTCGGCAGAGAAAATACTTTTTAAGCTTATTCTATTATTTTATATATATATATATATATGCAGATACACATTACAAATATGGAGATAAACATTACAAATGTAGATAGTAGATACACAGTAAAAAAAGACTGTAGAATATTTTCTATATCTTCATAAGAAAAGAAATTGTGAAGTTTTTTTTTAAATAGCTAGGAAACAAAATGGAGCTTAACTTGAAGCACCAAAGTCCTTGACCCTGTTCATCATAAAACCACCAAACATATACATCTTATTTTAACCTTATAGTGTATTTACTTTAAAGAGTCTTCTCCTGCTGATGTTCAGGTGTATATCAGTATGTAGTCTCTCTACTTTAAAGAGTCCTTTGTCCATGTCCAGAGAGTGTGTTTTGGGTGTGGTTAACGAGTCATTAGGGTGCTTCTTTTGTTTCCACACAGAGTGAAACTCTACCCTTACATTGATCTTCAGTAGACGAAGCCTTGTATGTTGAATAATTTCATTTCCCCCACACTCTTAATTCTGTGCATTTTAAGTGTTTACAGCCTTTCTTTGCTCTGATCACCCCCCTGGATCCCCCCTGGAATGAATACAACAACAGAAAAACATTATAAAAACTTCTCTTTTTTGCTGCATACAGCTAATTCTAATATTACCCCAACACAACCTCACATAACTTCATATGGGGCTTCTTTAATAGTTGTGTGAAGTAATTCAACATTAAAAATACAATATCAGGGGGGCCATTAAGATCTTTCAATTATTATTACCCTCTTTTCAAAAAGAGAGTCCCTTGTAGTTAGTAAAGTAATTAAACATTAGTTCACAAGCCATACAACTTAAGAGAACATCCTTAGTTAACACCAATCATATTAAAACCTAAATAAGAACTTTTGTTATTGACCAAATACTTATTCTCCACCATAATTTGCAAATAAATTCTTTAAAAATCAGACAATGGGATTTCTGGATTTTTTTTTCTCATTTTGTCTCTCATAGTTGAGGTATACCTAGGATGAAAATTACAGGCCTCTCTCATCTTTTTAAGTGGGAGAACTTGCACAATTGGTGGCTGACTAAATACTTTTTTGCCCCACTGTATATATAGATACACATTACAAATATGTAGATAAACATTACAAACATGTAGATACACAATAAAAAAAGACTCTATAATTTTTTCTATATCTTCATAAGAAAATAAATCATGAAAAGGTTTTTTTTAAATAGCTAGGAGAAAAAAATGGAGCTTAACTTGAAGCACCAAAGTCCTTGACCCTGTTCATCATAAACAACCAAACATATACATCTTATTTTAACCTTATAGTGTATTTACTTTAAAGAGTCTTCTCCTGCTGATGTTCAGGTGTATATCAGTATGTAGTGGCTCTACTTTAAAGAGTCCTTTGTCCATGTCCAGAGAGTGTGTTTTGGGTGTGGTTAACGAGTCGTTAGGGTGCTTCTTTTGTTTCCACACAGAGTGAAACTCTACCCTTACATTGATCTTCAGTAGACGAAGCCTTGTATGTTGAATAATTTCATTTCCCCACACTCTTAATTCTGTGCATTTTAAGTGTTTACAGCCTTTCTTTGCTCTGATCACCCCCCTGGATCCGCCCTGGAATGAACAACAGAAAAACATTATAAAAAGTTCTCTTTTTTGCTGCATACAGCTAATTCTAATATTACCCCAACACAACCTCACATAACTTCATATGGGGCTTCTTTAATAGTTGTGTGAAGTAATTAAACATTAAAAATACAATATCAGGGGGGCCATTAAGATCTTTCAATTATTATCACCCTCTTCATAAAAAGAGACTTCCTTATAGTTAGTAAACTAAACATTAGTTAACAGTCTCACACAGCTTAAAAAGAAACATCCTTAGTTAACACAAATCATTTTAAAAACCTGAATCTAATTTAGATAGGACAATAACATCAACGGTTAGTTATAGGTCTTAAACATATCACACTTAGCCTACATATGAGACTGCCTTAATTAACACTAATTACAAACACTAATCAAAGGACGGACTTCAGAGGCTAATTCGACTATAGAGCAAGGCTAATTAGATTAACATATTAAAACTAATCAAATTTAGACAGGACAATAACATCGAAGGTTAGTTACAGATGTAGCACCTCATTTCAGACAAGTTGAAACGCGAGGGCCGTGGTCGGCACAGGGTCTGCCCTCGCTCAAAGGAAAACCTCCAGCGTGACTCGTATGGAGCTAATTTCCTGCCATAACTCCACAAACAAACTAAACAGGTTTTTACAAATGCCTCAGGATTCACTAACAAACACAATGTGGTTTGCAAATACAAAACACCATCTACAAACTAATCCATTTAGTTTTGCAAAGAAAAAACGTATCTATCAAACACATACCATTTTTCTAATAAATCATGTTTCAGACAAACATTCAGCATAGGTTTTACAAGTACACACATTTATTTACAACTACAACCCTTTTTTTTACAAGTACAAAACGCTTTTTTCTCACGGCGGAATATTACTGCCAAAAGTCACGTGGCTCACTCACGTGACTTTTGGCAGTAATATTCCGCCGTGGCTGGCACATGCATAGATATATGGGCACATGCTCCACGGCAGCAGGGGGCGCTACTGAGTCCATTGGGAAGGCTGGAGGTTGAGCACAGCATGGAACAGCCCTTGCCAGCCTGATGACAGCGGTGTTTCTAGCGATCCAGCGATCTGGGTCAGTGTTATAGTGATAATATTATAAACAAGGTGAATTTAGCGATCACAACGAAAACAGCCAAGACACACATTGAGCCCAGAAAATTAATGTTATTAGGGCTGTAAATATAATAAGCCTTTGTCTAAAATGGACAACATTGTAACAAAGGAGATTTAAACCATACAGCGATTCTGCACTCGGTCAATCAGCTGGTCTTCATTTTCTTTCTTTCTAGTGATACAAATACTTTTTACCATAAGTTCTGAATAAAACTGATACTGTTGGATACGGTATTAGTTGACTGCTACCAGAAATAAAAGGAAGTACTTTACTGTGTACTTTGTAAGTAATCCTCTGTCAGAGTCCCCTCCGCTCCGTATAATGTATATTTTCTGCTATCTTTGATGAGTGATAAAAAGAAAATTTTACCATAAGTTCTTAATGATATTGAGACTGCTGGACTCAGTATTCTTGCACCTACTATCACAATACATTGAAGTACTTCTAGTGTGTTTTTTTTTGTTATCCTCTGTCAAAGTCCCCTCCTGAGAACAAAATCAAGCCACTTCTGCTAAGTTTGGTGAGGGGAAAAAATATTTGTTGCCATTAGTTCTTCGTGAGATTGACACTGTTGGACTCAGTACTAGTCCCACAAGTACTATGAAGTACTTTTACTTTTTACTTTTTGATTAATCCTCTGTCAATGTCCCCTCCTGAGTACAATAATGCATGTTTCTCTGCTATTTTGAATAAGCGTTAAAACACCTTTCTTATGAGACTGATATTGTTGGACAGAGTTCTTTAAGAGGATGGTAGACATGATATCAGCAATACTTCCAGTCAGTAGTGTTGAGATCTCCATATCAGGTTGAATAATTAAAACGAAAGTTAGTTATCTGAGCCTAACGGAAGTTGCAGACGATAGTGGCTGTGACGTCACAAGATGTACCCAGTTGCGATTGTAAACATGGCGGAGACTTTGGAAAGTGATACTAGTGTGAGAGAAATGATTGATTTGGACAGCTTTTCGGACAGGATAGATGAGGAAAGTGATCAATTTGGTGCACTTTGAGGGCAACATTAAGAGATTTATGGATACAGCTCTCAACACTCATATGAAACATATATTTCAATAATCAAAAAACATTGGAAGGATTTCTTAACCTATTTTATACAACTAATATTACATAGATGGAAATATTTGTTTACATAGATGACCAAACCCACTGAGATAACTTAGGCTACAGTTTACCTCCCTGAGCTGACGTTATCTCTCTCAGTCCCACAGGAGAGCACTCTCCCTCTCCTTATTGTTGAAACAGCTAATCTCCGTTAGCTCCGAGCTAGCACCAGATGCTAACGACAACCCTGTAACTCTGTCAGTCTCTCTTTCTCTCTCTCTCGAATCGACCACTGGCCTTTATTTATCATGATCAATCAAAGAATCTACGAAACAATGACACCAGCCAGGCTCACCTTCATCTTTTGGGAACAGAAACATCGCCACTTCGGCAGACTTGACATTACTACAGCCAGCGGCAATGCATCGTTTCCCCTGTGTTTTTCGTCCCTCTTTCTTCACTGTCGCCTCCAATGTCAGGTTTTCTCGATTGGCAATCACTTCCAGTCGACTCCGACACACTTTCCAGGAAAATACTAGCTCAAAAACGTTGAGAAATTCGACTTTGAAAAAGAGAAAAAACGAACGGTGGTGAATGTAAACAGTGCGGCGGCGTCCATCTCGTGACGTCACGCAGTAGATCGCAAGCCACGCCCACGAAGGCGAAGGTCGACTGCAGATTTCCCCGGCAAATTCAAAACTCGTCAAATTCGTTGCTATTCCAACATCCTTTGATATGGGTTCCAATGGACAATTTTGCTCATTACTATACGTATTAGCATAACAGATCATGCACAGGTGCACACTTCACAGGCTCTTTAAGGAGAAAAACTAAGAGGCCCCAAAAAGGTGGTTATGTCATAGCCGAGAATAATATTTTACAAGTCCTGCAGAGTAGGGGTCATGTCCTTTTTATACAAACAAGGGAAGGTGCGTCTTATGGCTTGCAAAATTAGCCTAAATGCATTAGTTTGTAGATGGTGTTTTGTATTTGAAAACCACATTGTGTTTGTTAGTGAATCATGAGGCATTTGTAAAACCTGTTTAGTTTGCTTGTAGAGTTATGGCAGGAAATTAGCTCCATAAACTTAAGACCGCCACCTTGATAAATAAATGTAATTATAATTAAGCCAGCTGCAATGGATCATTGATCCACCAGGGAGTGCAGTGGGGTTCCACACTGGAGCTCAAGTGAAATAAAGTCTGATAAAGTACGGTAGATTTATGTCTGGTAGGCTACTACTGTATAGCGGATCTTTGTTAAGATCCATATGTCACGGATAGGATCATACTCTGTGCTAAATAAGAGACATGTAATCATTTACAAAACATCACCATGTTTTTATTTAACAAAATAATGTTGTTTAATCCACGACTACTGTACCAAAAACATCAGGGAGCCCGCCGGCTCCAAAAACGAACGGGAGGAAACGCTCTCGATTTTTAATTCTAATTTAGTCATCATCTTCACCACGATCATTTATGTTTATTTTCGCCGGATCTACATGAAAGCAATGACAAATATGAATATACTGTATTCATCTTCATTAAAACGTTATTAACGTGTCTAAACTCAGTAATTCGCTAAAAATAATTATATTTTAATTGAGCCTCGCTGCACATTATCCCGCTTATTACATGGCTACATTCTCAACAAAGTAACGACATGACTCCCAATATTAATTGAAATGCTTTTATGGATTTAGAAAATGTTTTTGTTGATTTAAAAAACAGTTGTATTGATTTAAATTGACATGCACCCGCTAAGAAAAATAGTCCGTTGTTACCGTTTTTTAAACAGTTCGAATGAAACGGCAGCTTTCAGATTACACACCTAATGGCCCATCAGCCACAGAGTGTGATTGTTGACATATGGTGTTAGCGGTCTTGCTGTTCAAAGAAGAATGACAGCAGTGTAGATCACCAACACTATGGTTTATTTTTTATTCACAGGCAAGTCAACGTTGTCGCAGTAAAAGTCCCAAGATAGCTCCTGGTGCAATAAAATGTTCACTTTCAGTGTTTTACTATTATATCTGATGTTTCTCTATAATATTGCTGCTGCATTGATGTGTATGTTGCATGTTACTGCTGTAGATGTGTTTCCGAGCCGCTCCGATTACAACGAGAGTTATAACGAGAACATGACGTCATATTTACAGAAGACGGATCCTTTCTAGCCATAACCCTACACCAGCGCCATATAGATAGAAGAGTTACTGCTAGTTTCTGCTCGGCTGCCCCCAGTCTGTGGAACGCTCTCCCCGACCACATGAGAGCATCACAGACCGTGGAGGTTTTTAAAAAAGGCCTCAAAACCCACCTCTTCAATAGAGCCTTTCCCTAGACCTTTTATTTATTTATTATCACCCTTTTATCTTATTTTATTCTTTTTACTTATTTATTTTTATTTATTGCTTTTTATTCTTTTTACGATGTTAGCACTTCGGGATTTGAATGCAAATATGAAGTGCTTTATAAATTAAAGCCATTATTATTATTATTATTACGACAGCGGAAGTCCAAAAACGGTTATCGTCACGTGGTTCATGCAGACGAGGATCGTTCCCCGGAAGTTCATGGCGGGCAATGTGAATGCATTGATAACAGGAGATAGAACTTCGATTTTTGGTAATTATTAGTGAATAAAGGTTTTGATTTGCAATATTTATACAACAAATCGATATGTGTATGTATTTACATCAATATGTTTTTTAAATAAAATAGAATTTGCTAATACTAAGTGATAATATTAGGATTAGTGTGAACAACTACTTTACATGTTAGGCTAACAGTGCCTTGGTTAAAGAGCCTGTTGCTGTTTATTTATAGCTTTTAATTCTTTAAAACCAATATTATCTTCTTAAACTTGTATGGTAGTCAGGAGCATCACTTTCCAATGTTTATTGATATATTTAGAGGGAGGGGATTTAAAGGAATGCTTCAAAATTCAGATTAGATTAATTTCTACCATTTTCTTAAATTCATGGTAGTAATCCCATGGTAATTGAGGACACAAGTTATCTAAATGACTAATGTCATCTTTATGGCTTTCAGAAAGGACAGGAGACCGACAGGTGACTATCAAAGGACTAGCAGCAGCAGCAGCAGCAGCATGATGATGATGATGTTAAATGTGTTGTTTTAGGAACATCCATTGCAAATACATGGAATTCAATAAACATTGAATAGCATATCATGCAGTTTGTCTCTGCCTTTTCCTCTGTGTTGTCCTGGTTTGCTGTGCTGCCTCCTAGTTGCCACCATGGTTTGCTGTGCTGCCTGGGGATGCTCAAATCGCTCCGAGAAAGGAGTACGAATGTACGGCTTCCCCACTGACACAGAGCGGAGGAAAAAATGGCTGGCTCAAGTCAGCAGGAGCAATTTCACGACCAACAGCAAAAAAATATGTGAGGTAATTATATACAAACACTGCATTTGCACTTTTTCACAAAACGAAAACCACACCATTGGGAAAGCTTAATGTTTTTTTTAATACCAAAAAACAGGGAAAGGCTTGAAAAACACTGAGAGTTGAGACTCAGGGTGCAGGGTGAGGGTCTCAGTGCAGGTATTCAGGCTCCATTGAATCCCCCTCTGGTTCTTGTGCTGAAAGAGGGAGTAACAGACAGGAGAAAGGGTTATACACACCTATATAGCACACCTATTGGATGGGAAATTGCCTTGGGGAGATAAGGTGTGGTCTTTGTTCCCAACTGAAGTTATGGAACTTTATTATTTGTGAGTTTAACAAAGTATGACAAATGGCATCAGTAACAGATGTGATATGAATTTCTATAAAGTTGACTCACATTCTTGGTCATATTTTATATACAGTATGTAATGAGTATAACATGTCCAGTAAGTATAAAGTGTTTCCTAATACTGTGTATTCAACCACTATGGTATAGTGTATGGTACTATGGTATGGTATCCTAGCTTAATCTGTTATCTGTAAACGTTCCCTAAATCTACTAATTTAGGGATAATCCACTGACATCCTTTAATACACATGTTAATTTGAATCAGATGTACTGATAATATCTGCAATATAAATCTTTAAACTTCTTCCTACCTTTAAAAGTCCTTCACGAACGGTCTATTATGCTGCAACTCTACAGCTCTGCTAGCCTTGGCGCTAACATCCGGGGAACGATTGAGAGGCTCCACGATCCGCCATTGCTGTAAAAAAGTGGTCCATTGGAGTGAACGGAGATGACGTAACTCTGAGTCTATATGGCGCTGAGCTACACCATTGTTTGGTTTCCATGGTAGAGCGTCTCCAAGTAGCGCGCGCAACTGAAAGTCTGAGAGGGTGAGTGTTGACAGAGTCACATGTATAGCAATAAACTGGTCATGACGACGAGGTTTTCTTTAGCCTTAACTGGCGTGGTTTATTTTCATATGTGCATTGCACCACTTGACCTGCTCTCCATGAGAGCTAGAGAGAGAGAAATAGAAGGGGAGGGAACAATCCCTTATATCTGATACCTGACGTCAGCTACAATAGCTGCGCCTCCTTACACCTACAGCGCCCTCTTACTGTGGGACAGTTATAGTGCAGTTACATGCAGACATATTAATACTTACAATTAACAGTGAGGATTGTTCACAGAAAACAGAACAAGAATCAACAACTCCACCCTCTGCTCACTCATTTCCTATAAAATACAGGTCCAGCCAGGCAAAACAGTGCACTTCTCTTTCCCACACTCCTGTGATAGACCATGGGGATGGGTCAGCCACTAATATATTCATATTTCTCTTCTCAAAAAGAGAAATATGAACGTTAGTATTTGACTGAAATGATCAAATAAAGTCAACATTTCACAGTGTTTACAAACATTGACCTATCGTTCACCAGCCCCCACCCCCCTATGCCTATGTATGTTGCGAACTCTTTGATTAAAACTAATTGGCCATCGGAATGTCTGTGTCTGATATTACTTAATAATACAATACATTATAATATAATATATGATAATTACATTTTAATTTTATTCAATTTTTATTTCGTAGAAACTTATCAAACATGTAATTAAAGAATGGTGATATACACAGTGATAGATGTTAAGGACTAACGTTTATAATAAATAGCCTAGTATTTAATCCATATTCATAATAATATTTATATATTCCAAAACAATTTTAATGTAAAAGGTTCATAAAATAAAAACACAACACTGTCATTACAAGTCACACTCAGTTGACTTTTATGTTCAACAGCTAAATTCGTTACTGATAAAAAAGGGCTTCTACCTAATTACCTTAAATAAACTCACTGTTGTTTTTATGCGGCACCGGCTTGAATGAGTAACTAGTTACCATTACTAGTCACTTCATTTCGAAAGTAACTCAGTTACTTTACTGATTACTTACACCAAAAACTAATGCGTTACTGTGAACAGTAACGCATTAGTTACTTAAAAAAAGGGCTCCCATTAATGCCCTTATCCTCCATTTCAGTACTGTTATTGCATTGGAGAATAATATAATCTGTTGACAAAGAAATAGCAATAAGAATAGTAGAAATAGCCTGCATGTGTTCTACAACATACCGTGCAATGGCTTTATCAACTTGTCTCCGGCTAGCAGTCCCTCGGTTCAAATCCAGCCGCTGTTGCTTAGGTGGAGGTGGAGTGGCGTCGGATGAGTCTGGGTCTGTGGTCTTAGTAGCTTCGTCCCAGCATGTTGTTTCTGCAGATGTTTCAACAGATTTGAATTGCTGTTTTGGGACAGTAGATAGGATCTTTGACCCGCCAAGACACAACTTACACTTAACTAAAACGTTCTTTTCTTTGTGCTCGACCAAAGTGAAATGGTGAGAATATCTCCAGGTGGAGAAACTCGACTTGAGCTCCGCCGCCGCCATGATAGTCTTGTTAGTAAACACAAACACGCCCACAGTGCGTCTCCGCATGTGACACAGGAAGTATCTAAGTACATTTACTCAAGTACTGTACTTAAGTACAGTTCTCATCTCTGTTCACCTCGCTGTTGGCGCCGCTCGCCAACCGAGACTATATAAAAAAAATAACGGAGTAACGCACCATGTAGTAACGGTAACTGAGTTACTGAATTAAAAAAATAATGCGTTAGAGTACTAGTTACTACCAAAAATAACGGCGTTACAGTAACGTGTTACTTTGTAACGCGTTAGTCCCAACACTGGTAATCAGTAACTGATTACATTTACAAAGTAACCCTCCCAACCCTACACTACACATTTTTCTTGGATTTTTTAACACCATAGTCCCTAATATATTTAAAGAAAGGCAGGAAATTGAATTAAATCGGAAACATTTTAATTGTGTTTCTTGTCCCCCCTCCCCCCCCCACTTCTCAAACCACAGTTACACCCTTGGATTTTAAACAAAGTCACGTGACCACAACAATATTAGAACAAATATATAGGCTATTTGCATATATTTTAGGATCTTAAAATCAGACCTGTTTTTTAATTGAAATCTGACGGCAGGCAGCTCTGATCACCTAATGATAAATGCACCACACCTAATCGCCGGCCATTCAGCCACAGCTCCCTCTATGCAAATCAAACTGTAGACGGTGTGAAAGTGTTAGGATTATGTTTTAAACAGGACCCAGGCGCAGGCAATGACTGAAGATGTTTAAATGGTTTATTGTTTCGGAGACTCAGGCAGGTTTGGTGATTATGGAGGTCCGGAGTGGAGGTAGGCAGTGAGAGGCTGGACTGATTACCAGGCAGGCAGGTAGGATGCAGGAAGAAGCAGGCAGGTTGGCTAGAAGCTCTGGTGGATACGGATTTACACGCAGACAGGATAACTGAATGGGCAGCCAGGAGGATGTAATACCACTGGTGTAGAAAACAATCTGGCGGTGAGTTGCTGGGAGACTGGAGTAGATAAGCTGTGTCCTGATTAGATGATGAGGGACAGCTGAGTCGGACGGCCAGGTGAGAGCAATCAGGCTGCTGCCTGCAAGGGACACCACACCCTCTCCACACACACACACACAGGGGAACAAACAGGGACACAGTTTGGACTGTGACAGTACCCCCCCCTCAACGGGAGCCTCCAGGCGAACCACCAGGCTTATCTGGGTGGTCCCTGCGAAAGTCCCGAATGAGAGAGGGACATAGAATGAGCTTGCGGGACACCTAGCTCCTCTCCTCAGGACCATAACCCTCCCAATCAACCAGATACTGGTACCCACGGCCCCGGCGGCGAATGTCCAACAGCCGTCGGACCGTGTAGGCCGGCTGGTCATCAATAACAAGGGTGGGTGGAGGGGAGATGGCTGGAGGGCACAAAGGGCTGGACAACACTGGTTTCAACTGGGACACATGAAAGGTTGGGTGAATTCTCATGGAGGGAGGCAGCTTGAGTCTAACAGCAGATGGATTGATTATGCGCTCGATCACATAGGGGCCAATGAAGCGTGGTTTAAACTTCTTAGACTCAGCTTGTAAAGAAATATTCTTTGAAGAAAGCCAAACTTTCTGACCTGGTTGGAACTGGGGAGCTGCGGTCCGGTAGCGGTTTGCAATATGCCGATTGCGTTCATCGGAGCGGAGAAGGGCAGAGCGGGCATCCTTCCGAATCCTACGACAACGACGGAGATGGGCTTGGACAGAGGGAACTGCGATCTCATCCTCAGCCTTCAACTCACTACTCCGGCGGAGCTTTTCGGGCATTCCTGTGGAGGTTGGGGACATTGAACCAGAGTGGTCGGTGTTCAAAGCCTCTATTGCCGAAGCCGCGGCGGGGAGCTGTGGTCTCAAGGTCCTAGGTGCCTCAAGGGGTGGTAACCCTCGAACCTCCTGATGGACACCGGTGGTCAGGGAAGCCGTCCGACTGAAGAAGGAGGCCTTCAGGGATTTGTTATCCCGGGGGGCTACCGAGGCAGTTGCAAGGTACCGACAGGCCCGAAGGACAGCAGCTTCAGCCGTGGCTGAGGCAAAGCAGCGGGTGTGGGAGGAGTTCGGAGAAGACATGGAAAAAGACTTTCGGATGGCACCAAAGTTGTTCTGGAAAACTGTCCGACACCTCAGGAGGGGGAAGCATGGAACCATCCAAGCTGTCTACAGTAAGGATGGGACGTTGTTGACCTCAACTGATGGAGTGTTAGGGCGTTGGAAGGAACACTTTGAGGAACTCCTGAACCCGACAACTCCGCCCTCTATGTTAGAGGCAGAGCTGGAGTATGACGGGGGATCAACACCAATCTCCTGGGGGGAGATCGCTGAGGTCGTCAAACAACTTCACAGTGGCAAAGCCCCGGGGAAGGATGAGATCCGCCCAGAAATGCTGAAGGCTCTGGGTGTTGAGGTACTGTCATGGTTGACACGTCTCATCAACGTTGCGTGGAAGTCGGAAACAGTACCGAAGTGTGAAGTGGCTGGGATGAGGATCAGCACCTCCAAATCTGAGGCCATGGTTCTCAGCAGGAAACCGATGGACTGTCCACTCCAAGTAGGGAATGAGTCCTTACCCCAAGTGAAGGAATTCAAGTATCTCGGGGTCTTGTTCTCGAGTGAGGGAACAATGGAGCGTGAGATGGGCCGGAGAATCGGAGCAGCGGGAGCGGTAATGCAGTCCCTTTACCGCACCTTTGTGACGAAAAGAGAGCTGAGCCAGAAGGCAAAGCTCTCTGTCTACCGGGCCATTTTCGTTCCTACTCTCACCTATGGTCATGAAGGATGGGTCATGACCGAAAGAACGAGATCGCGGGTACAAGCGGCCGAGATGGTTTTTCTTCGCAGGGTGGCTGGTGTCTCCCTTAGGGATAGGGTGAGAAGTTCAGTCATCCGGGAGGGACTCGGAGTTGAATCACTCCTCCTTCGCGTCGAAAGGAGCCAGTTGAGGTGGTTCGGGCACCTAGTTAGGATGCCACCTGGGCGCCTCCCTAGGGAGGTGTTCCAGGCACGTCCAGCTGGGAAGAGACCAAGGGGTAGACCTAGGACCAGGTGGAGGGATTATATCTCTTCGCTGGCCTGGGAGCGCCTTGGGATCCCCCAGTCAGAGCTGGTTGATGTGGCCAGGGAAAAGAAAGTTTGGGGCTCTCTGCTGGAACTGCTACCTCCGCGACCCGACCACGGATAAGCGGGAGAAGATGGATGGATGGATGATTATTTAATACATAAAGACTATATATTATTGAATTACAAGATTAGATATAGGCCTACTTTATCTAAAATGTTGATGTTTTTTCGTTATACTATAGTAGCCTGTAAAAACCATAACAAATATGTGTTCAAATGCTCTTCAAAACACAACTGAAGTACTGTAAGTCCATGAAACTTGTCTTTCTGTATTTGTGAATGAAGCGCCATCTAATGGTTACATCCTGAAATTGAAAATCTGGCAATGCCCTCTTGGAAAATAGTTGGAGGGCTTAACATTCCCACCCGCTGAGATCCGTTGGGATCATTAATTCATGGTTTTTACTAACCGGTATCAGTATGTTGGGACTTCAGCATCATTTTGAAACGTGTATTACAATTAAATCACGGTCAAATATGTTCATTTTGTTGTAGTTGTAGCCCCCTTGCCAGCAATTATTTCTCTAGTTTAGCATACTCAGCCCGACTCAGCCTTGTTGTTGGCCCGCTAAGAACCTCAATGTTATGGGGCCAGAAAAACTGTGAAATAGTACCCGCTAGCCCGTACTACGCCAAGTGGAAACGCAACCAAAAACGGGCCGCGCACGGCTCTCCCCTGGGCATGTAGACATTCCTATTTTCTTAAAATAGCTGCTTCCTGTTACATATTGTGATCTCTGTACCTTTGTAATAATCTATCCTATACAACACATCCATTTAAGTTGCCTTTAAGAACGAGCCATTATAGGTCAGCGTTATGTCGGCTCATATAGGCCGTTTTTTTAATTGATTTTAATTTATTGATTAGGGATGCTCCGATGGATCGGTGCTCTCTAAAAATGCCGATCACGAGAGCCTGACGTAAAATAAATGACACTTTTCTCTGTGTGCGGCAAAACAAGCTCGCCAAAATGGCTTCACCGGTCTGGCATTATTTTAAGGTGTCCGAAAAAGACAGTAAAATAGCGGTATGCAACGTGTGTGTGAAGCAGAAAAGGGGAGAGAGAGAGAGAGAGGAAAAGAGAGCGCTCCCGCTCATTTCCCGTGTTATTATCCAAAGTGAATGTAAACTTGAATAATGTACTTCATTTGAATGTAATAATTAAGTCGATTGTTGTTCCTGGAAGCTGAATGAGCCCCATTAACTGAGTTTTAAACATCACTTTAAATGGAAGATTTAAAGTGATTTTTAAATCTTCCATTTAGGCCCCGCCCACTCGATCGGATCGGCGATCGGTATCGGCCGATACTGATTCCGGCGATCGGCCCCAAAATTGGCGATCGGAGCATCCCTAATTTTAATTTGATAAAAGATACATCAATTCGATTAATCTTTTTGGGGTCGAATATAAATGTCCCTTCATATTCCCATCCATAGTGCATTTCACTGCCAGGAATATTCAACTATATGAATGTTTTCAACCCCTTTGGCAGCATCATTTTGGACCCATTTTATATCCCTCATGCCAGGTCGTGGAAAAACCAAATTAATCTTGATTTGATATCTTCCGTTGCTACACAAAGGTTATTTCGGCTATAAAGTGTATTAAAAATAAGATATAATGTGTTACAGCTCCATAGAGTGACATGTCTGGTTATTCATAATATTAACAGTTGTGTCTCTCTGAAAAAAAAGAGAGATAATGATGGCACAGGAAAACAGTTTAAAGACTTAAATAAACACAAACTGGCTTATTTCTTTTGTAATGCTTTTTACCATATTAGGCTGCAGGTATATATGTTAGCTACTTTGTATTTTATTTACATTCCACTAAGAGGAGGAATGAGAATAGATGTTAGGACTGCCTACACATACCAGAGTATTTTTTCTAAGTTTAGTGTTTTATTTCGTTATAACAAAATAGCAATAAATAACGGTTTCCTTTAATGCCATTCTTAAATAAATGCAACAATCTGCAGTTTTTGTAGACTGTAAATACATCAACTATATCTTTAGTTTATGATTTGTGCTATGAAATGTGTTCTGCGGCTACAGATATTTCTTTTTTGTGGAAATGGGGCTGAAATGGGGCTCTTGTGATAATAAAGGTTGCAGACCCACCATATATATCATACACAGTTTGTGTATATCTATGTATTGCAGCAAAAAACTGTGAAAGGTAAATTGACAATTTTGGCTTTTTAATTATAATTACAGATAACATATGAAATGCAAATATTGTGATTTCGCCAGCTCAAGTCATGAGAGTGTACTGAGGCACCATCGACTTCGGCACGGAAGAGGAAATCACTGGCCCTGTGCATACACCGACTGTGTCTGCATCTTCAGAACCTATGGGGCATTGAGGTCACACCTCACCAGATCCCACTGAAAGACTGCATCAAGGCAAGACACCTGCACCTTTTTTTGTGAGCTATGTGACTTCAGAGAAAAGTTTACCCATAAGACGTTTTTCAATCATCTTGGAAATCATTTAAAAAAAAAAACAGACTGAAGTGCCCCTTCCTCAGCTGTGGATTTAAAACGAATAAATGTAAAACCTTTTGTTCACATCGTTGCAGAAAGCACAGGAACACAGACAAAATAAGGACGTGTTTAAAACTGCATTCTGAAAATGAGGCAATTGAAGCTCAAGATATTGACCAGCCATTAAATGTTGAAGTTGAGGCATCACACAGCTGTGCAAGTCAAGATTCAAGTGAGAATGGCACAGAAGAGTGTATAGAAACAGAGACTCTTGAACATAAAATTGCATCGCTTTTTATGTGCATGCAAAGTGTATTGCATGTTTCTAAAAGTGCGTTACAGAAAATTGTTAACAAACTTAACGATATTCTGCACTTCTCTAAATATCAGTCCTTTCAAACTATCTAACTAAACATAGTATTGAAGTAGATGATTGTGTTGTTCAAGACATTAACAACGTAATATTTAAAACAAATAAACTAATTATAACAACTGAAGCAAAAGGTGCACTCTCTACTGATTACAGGAGGAATCTCTATTTTAAGGAGCACTTCAGTGTAATTGAGCCAACTGAATTTACCTACAAGAGGACCCATACAAATACTTTTGTTGATGTGTCTCTCATTCAAGTTTTAGAAAACATATTGAGGGATTCAGATTTTTCAGCAAAGTTAGTGTTAAATAACGAAAATAAACCTGGTCAATATAGGTCCTTTCAAGATGGCCACTCTTTCAAAGTAAACAAACTTTTGGAGGTAGAAGAGGCATGTATTTCTATTGGATTGTATATTGATGATTTTGAGGTACTATGTAATCCTTTGGGGAAATAAGATCACCGCCGTCTACTGGGTTGTGCTCAATTTACCAGCAAAGTTCCGCTCCACTCTACCCTTGGTTAGACTGGCTCTTCTTGGAAAAACTGCGGATGTTAAATTATTTGGTTATGATGCATTTCTTTATCCGCTGATCAAAGATATACAGTCTTTAGAGAGGAATGGGGTGTATGTTGAAGTTCTTGATACATTTGTAAAGGGAACAGTGTTTTGTGTCTGTGCAGATAATCTCGGGGCCCACACCTAGCAGGCTTTCATGAATCTTTCAATGTTGAATATTTCTGCAGATTTTGTTGTCTTAACCGAAACAAAATAGCCACTACTGAGGCAAGCGATTGTCAATTAAGAACAGTAGAACAGCACAACGCCTTTGTGGAAGAGCTTAAATATAGTGATAAAAGTGTGAATGGTGTTAATTGTTAAACAAGCATGTGTGCTAAGTAACCATTTGACCTATTTCCATCCAGTTACTGGGTTTCCGCCTGACATATTACATGACTTTTTTGAAGGTGTTATCCCAGTAGAGTTATGTTTGTGTCTCAAATACTTGATTAAAAAAGGATTCATTACATTCGATGGACTGAATAGCCGCATCAAAGCCTTTCCATATAAATATTCTGATCAGTGGCGTAGCCAGGAATTATTGTGTGGGTGGGCCTGGAGAAATGTAGGTGGGCCAGGGGATGACTTATTAAGCGTGGGGTCTGAGCTGAAACTTCATTAATGATTTTAATGATTTTTTAATGCACTAATTGAACATAAGCATAAACTAGCAGTGAAAACAAAATCATAGGCACGGCGGCCTCAGAATGTGGTTATACTGACATCCACATGACTAGGGATGGGTATCGTTAAGGTTTTAACGGTAGGCCTACTACTACTTTTATCGATACCGCTTATCGATCCGGTGCTTTAACGGTACTTTTATCGTTTTTTTTGGAGAGAAAAAAGAAGGTAAACTAACTAAACAAATTGTGAATAAAACTAACATTGCTTTTTATTTAAATTAAATACATAATATTTCACATCAAAAGAAACAACAATCATATACATCGTATTAAATAATCGGATAGAACTGTAAACAGAATAGCTGAAACTTTAACAAAATAAATAATTCAGTGACCTCTAATCATCAACCCATGTTTGTATAATTGAGTTAACTCAGTGTATTGCTGCTAGCATTCATAACACCTGACGTGGAAACGTTACTCGTGGATGGGGGGGCGACAACGCTACCAGAAAGACATTCGAACCCGGTGCATTTCTCCGTCTGAATGTGGTGCACTTTTTCTAAATGTTTAGACAAATTGCTCGTTTTACCGGCGCCCTTACATGCGGTTCGTCTACACTACAGGCATCAAAAAATGCTTTCAACGCTTCGCCCATTCACTTGAATGGGGTGACGTAGAAGATGTGTAATCTTCGCCGAACTGCATTGTGGGGAGCATGGCATGGCTTTGCAAGCATCTCGAGCATCTATCGGCATCAAAAGTTGAACAATGTTCAACTTTTGAGGCTCGATGCTTGGCATCAGCCAATCAAATTCCGTTTATGCAAATCCCGCTAGTGCAAGCGCAGCCAATCAAACCGCGTGCAAGCTGGGAGAGCCGGTGTCGGTACCAGATGTGTTCGGGGTACCATATGTGTTCGGGGTCCGTCTCTTACCAGTGACGTCACGACGTACAACGTCACGACGTAATGACGTCAATGACGTAACGCATTGTGATTGGCTGTACGGTAATTTACCCACGCTGTCTAGACGTATAGAGGGGTTTTTTGATCATTACATTACATTGCATTTAGCTGACGCTTAAGTGCATTCGACCAACAAGATAAAAACTTGAAGAAATACAATAAAACTTGAAGAAAAACACAGACGAATGAGGAGAAGAACAAGAGAAATCGAAGGTAAGAAGTATATAACGTAATATGGTAGGTAATATGTAATATGTTCAGTGCCGTTGGTACGTTAGTTCAAACAGTAACAACGGACTATTTTTTGCTTAGCGTATGCATGTCAATTTAAATCAATACATACAACTATTTCACATGTACAATATTTTCTTAGCCCTAATACTTAATACTATTTATTTCGTTTTGATTGTTATATTTGATTATATTATATATTATCAATAAATTATATATTATATATCAATATGATATACTTTTCTATATAATAGATTATCAAAAAAAGTATTTATTAAGTAAGGGATAATGTGCAGCAATCACAATCAAGTCCACAATCGAATCCATAAAGACAAAGTAAATCTGTTTACAGTTGTTTCATATGGATGTTGAGAGGTATCCATATATCTCTTCATTTTGCTCTCAAAGTGCACCAGATTGATGCATTTAACTTCAATATTTAAAAAAGATCACTCCAAAGGGAGTGCTTGTTCTTCCTTCTGTCTGTCTGTATCTGTGTATTCTCATGTTCCGATTAACCCAGCCAAATTGTTCTTCTTTTGTGTCTTGATGTGATCTTGAGTCGAGGCTGATCCTCTTGCTGTGGTCCCGCATCCTGGATCCTCTATCCTGAGTTCTGGATTAAGTCGTGGACTTCGGGTCGTGGTCTCGTCGTGCTGCCTCCCTGAAGGCTCCCACAGGATTGTTGACATCTTCTTGGATTCATCCTCTTATTATAGACACATGCATTTCCTAACATTCGGTCTATGTTGTAAAATGTATTATCTCTTCAATTTACACACGGCATCTATTGCACGTCTGTTTGTCCTGGGAGAGGGATCCCTCCTCTGTTGCTCTCCCCGACGTTTCTCCCATTTTTCCCTTTAAACTGTGGGTTTTCTCTTGAAGTTTTTCCTTGTACGATGTAAGGGTCCAAGGACAGAGGGTGTCGTTTTCTTCTCATACTGATATTCTGAACAAACTGCTGTTGTATTAGCTGCAAAATGTCTTTACTGTAGGGTATTTTTATTATTTGTACAGCACTTTGGCTCGACCAAAAATCGTTTATAAATGTGCTATATAAATAAAACTTGATTTGATTGATTTGATTTGAAAGGGTGTGCGCCAAGGTTCCATATTAGGACCAATAATTTCACCATATACTGTATGTAAATAATCTCTAATAATTGTTCAAATGCTGCTTTCCATTTTTATGCAGATGATACTGTTATTTATTGTTCATCCTCTTCTATAGAGCAAAGTCTTGATTTCCTCCAGTCTGCCTTTGATGTTATTCCATCCCATTTATCTCAACTCAAGTTAGTATTAAATGCAGACAATTCCAAACTCATGATATTCTCAAATGGCAAAAAGTTAACTTCTTTTCTCCCCAACATTTGTACTGTTCAAGGGACTGACATTGACATTGAAAGGGTCACTACATACACATATCTAGGTTTTATTATTGATCAGAACTTATCTTTCAAGTCACACACTGAAAATGTTGTTTTAAAATTAGGTTTCTCCTTTCAGACAAGGAAACATTTGATCTCTGCAACGTTTTTACCAGTATTGGATTCTGGTGATCTGCTTTACATGAATGCCTCTGACCAGTGGATAAAGACTTTGGATACTGTATATATATATATATATATATATATTGTGAGTTTGGAATAAATATGCACTTTATGAAAATTATTAGTTGGTTACTGTTAGTAAAAAACAGTAAGGTTAATACTGGATGTTTGTTACACTTGGATATGTTTTCTGTAACACTTGTAACATAATTATTCTCCAGTTTATGCATTTGAGTGACTTGCAGTTAATGCTCGACATTCAATTAAAAACCTTTATTTATCCAGGTAAAATCCCATTGAGATCAATGATCTATTTTTCAAGGGAGACCTGCAGCAGTAGGTTCCACATGAAGACATAAAAACATAAACAACAGAACAACAAAAGGACATCATACAGCAAAAATTACAGGGATTACAATTTACATATCTATCCACATGTACAGGTACCAACAGCATCTGACTGTGGAGCATCCAACCGAGCTTTAAAAACATGTAGTGGTACCAGCTTGGTAATTTTACATTCTTTTTGAAGACTGTTCCAAGTTAGTGGAGCTGCACATCTAAAAGCTTTCTTCCCTAAGACAGTCCTAGCACTTGGCACATTTAATAAAACCACAGCATGAGATCTCAGGCAATAAGTACTTTCAATTTGCCGAGAGATCAGGGAGCAGATATAAGATGGTACTTTATCCAACATGGCTTTGTAAATGAAAATGTACCAGTGACTGAGCCTCAGTACAGTAAGTTATGGCAAAACCGCCTTGGTTTACAGTGTACAGTGATGTGTAAGTGCTTTACAGTTTGTCACAAATCTCAGTGCACTGTGATAGTAAAACCTAATTGTGGTGTAATTATATATCCAAAGCAGTCAGAAGTCAGAAAATCATTAGTGATGTTTAACCACTCAGAAGACAGCCCATCAAAATGAACACATTGGGACCTTTCAGAGAGGTAGTTAATCTTCTACATATAATAACGGACAAAGTAAAGAATGAAGTGTAGGCTATGTTTAAATGTTCGGAATTTGACCGTGTATGATGGTCCTCTTGAGTTGCCGTACAGCCAACGGCGTACAGCCATGCTCCGTTTTCATGTTTTTTTAACATGTTTTTCACAAACATTTTCACACGCTAGGAGCATAGGAATAATTCAATTCGGTTCGTCATGATCTGTAGATGTGATTTGCCCCCGAGCACCCCTGGGTAAATTACCGTACAGCCAATCACAATGCGTACAATGCGTGACGTCATTGGTAAGAGACGGGCCCCGAACACATATGGTACCCCGAACACATCTGGTACCGACACCGGACCGCAGTTCATTTCCTCATATTCCAAACGAGATATTACGGTAGCAAATCACCCGGTTCTTTACGACCGGAACTATTTACCGGGATACAAACCGGAGGAACCAGGCATGGAGGGAGGTGGCAGAGACAGTGGGTGAAACTGATAGTTTTTTCGCCTGTTTGGAGAGTTTATATCCAGTTTACTTCGTTTTAACATTGCTATTGCTTTGTATGTCGGGGGCGGGAGATTCATGTGATTGGTTGCTCGCAAAAAATCGCCAAGCTTCAGACACGCCCAGCTTCAAGATTTTTTCATGCCTGTAGTGTAGACGGGCCGTACTTTTGGTAACGAGCATCGAGACGGGTAAAGTTTAACCACACCTCGGAGCGCGTTCTCTCTGCCATCTCCTCCGTGTGTGTGTGTGTGTGTGTGTGTGTGTGTGTGTGTGTGTGTGTGTGTGTGTGTGTTGCAAGGGCACCGGAAGCGGGGGGGCCAGGGGGCCATTGGCCCCCCCACTTTTCAGCCCTGCCCCACATTTTCGCAGCAGCAGATGCCGCGGAAAACTGTACAAATCCCTTTTCAATAATTCCCCTCTACTCTAAAGTCACATCTAAAACGCGATCTGATCTAGCTGTGTATATTTTGTTATTTTTTATAGTTATATTCAATCTCACTAGCTACAGGCATGTTTGAAGCTTGTAAAGGGAAGATGACAGCTCTCACTCGCCACTCTGCTGTTCCTCAGCGCCGCTCCCCCTCCCTCCTGCTGAAATTATGAATGTAAGGTGTATAGTAATCATAGATAACACGGAAGGGTCCGTTACAGTTTGTTTTTGATCTGATTTCAAATAAGCAAATTCTTGGCTTTCAGAATATTAAACTTGTTTCGGCAAATTCAGATGATAAATAGGCCTACAAATTTGAAGCTTGTAACGACATAATTACAAGCGGAGGAAAGGAGTAATTTAACGTCACTGCAGGCATAACAACAGCCGGTGTTTCTCGTGAGTGTTTTCCCCGGGAAACAAACACAATACACACAAACGCAAAAATACACAAAACACACGCGGCGCGGAACACTGTACAAATCCCGTTTCAATAATTCCCCTCTACTCTAAAGTCACATCTACAACGCGATCTGATCTAGCTGTGTATATTTTGTTCTTTTTTATTGTTATATAGCCTACATATTCAATCTCAGTAGCTACACGCATTTTTTAAGCTTGTAAAGGGAAGACCACAGCTCGCCTCTCACTGGCCACTCTGATCTTCCGCAGCGCCGCTCCCCCTCCCTCCCGCTGAAATTATGAATGTAAGGCATATAGTAATCATATATAACACGGCAGGGTCCGTTACAGTTTGTTTTCATCTGATTTCAAATAAACAAAGTCTTGGCTTTCAGAATATTAAACTTGTTTCGGCAAATTCAGATGATAAATACAACTTTGAAGCTTGTAACGGCATAACAAGCGGAGAACGGAGTAACTTAACGTCACAACAGGAACAACAGCCGGTGCTTCCCGTGCAGTAATCCAAACGAAAATATCTTTCCTCCGTAGTATTTTGATCATTTGCTCCGCTAATAATCAATCAGATCGATGGATTCCAGAGAAGAGAAAACTTTAAAGGCCCTTTTCTCAAAATGATGACTCTGTAATAGTCATTATATAATATGACATATTTTGCTTAATATTTGGAGTAGACTACAAAAACTATCCTGATATCATTAGAAAGCTAGGAATCAAAATGTGTTTCGGGTCAATGCGACTGATTTCGATGGAGCAGGTCACTTTGCATTAGGTAAAATAAAGCAGGCAGACCTAACAGGAAGAATATGTACATTTTAACCCAATCAAATAGGACATTGTCACACCATTCAAATGTATCCATGTAAATTACAACCAATAAAAAAGCTTAGATTTGTTTATTTGTTACGTTGTTTACTTTATTTGTTACGTTGTTATTACATTACATTACATTGCATTTAGCTGACGCTTTTATCCAAAGCGACTTACAATAAGTGCATTCGACCAGGAAGATACAACCTTGAAGAAAACAGAATCATATAAGTACATCAGGTTTCATAGAGCCAAACATTTCAAGTTGTTCTGTGTGTCAGCCGTTAACCTAGATAGAAAGAATATATAGCCTACGCTTGCAAACATGTCAGAAGAACCAACGCAGAAGAAAACTAAATACAGTCAATCTAAACTTAAATTTAACAACTGGAAGGTCACATCCCTGACATCCACATCTCCGGAGCGTGGACCTTCTTCAAACAGCAACGCCAGATGAACCCAAAAGCAGCAGCTCTGCGGCCGCAGAAACTGTCAAAACCGCCGCCGCCCCCACACAATTAAAGATGTTTGGAGTTTTATTTGAGTTATTCATTTAAACATTTTTTCAAACAGATGCTGATTTGAAGCCGTTGTTAGGCCTACATATTACGGTATTTCCTGTTTCTACCGGAGAGAGGGGAGTTTGTCCCAAAGCTTGCCGCTCTATTTACTCCCTCCATCCGACAGGAGGGAGCCTCATGTGTCACTCCACGGAGTTCACTCCGTCACGGAGGGGGAGTGTGTAGGGGTAGGGTGTAAGGCGTGGTTTGGGATTGGGCCATAAAAACGCAATTTCTTTGGCCCCCCCACTTCTAAAATGAATCCGGCGCGCCTGGTGTGTTGCATGTAGCAGCTGCGTGTGTGAAAACTGCCCCGCCCCCTCGCAAGCAGGCGGGGAGTGGAAAGATCTAAAATACTAAAAATAATGTGGATAATCATTGTTTATATTGGACGACATTGTTTTTGGAAGAATACATAATGTGTGTGAGACGTGTGTGACATGGGTGTGTGTGTGTGTGTGTGTGTGTGTGTGTGTGTGTGTGTGTGTGTGTGTGTGTGTGTGAGACGTGTGTGTGAGACGTGTGTGTGACATGGGTGGGTGTGAGTGTGTGACATGTGTGTGTGTGTGTGTGTGTGTGTGTGTGTGTGTGTGTGCATGCGTGTGTGTGCGTGTGTGTGTGTGTGTGTGTGTGTGTGTGTGTGTGTGTGTGTGTGTGTGACATTGGTGTCTTATTGGTTCTCTTTTGACTTCTGAACATGTGTATCAACTTTTAAGTTTGAGTAATGGTGTATTTTCAATGTCTAGTTAATGTTAGACATTAGCATATTCAGTATCATTCAAGTAGTAATCGTTTCAATCAGAACATACAACTTTTGGCAAGAATTTCCAAATAATGTACTTGTACATCTATTTAGAAGTCTCACAAAGATGACCTCTAAAATGACTTTATCTTAAATATATTTATTAAATATATTATATATATATTATTATATTATATTTATACATATTATTATATTATATATTAAATATATGAATTGTCTGTAATTTCTACAGAATGCAAGCAAATTCAACATTTTCGAACTGGAAATAATTTCAACTTGAATGATACACAAAATAGTTTACTGTTTTAAGAATGTCTATTCGAATAAGAATTTCAACAAACTTAGTGTTGGTTTTTTACGTTATTTTTATAACAGAGAATGTGTTGGCAATTCTAAGTTTGTAATAGAAATCTGAAGTTTGTATACATTTGATACATTTTCTGAAACAAAAATATTAACTTTGCACAACTTTCACTTAATGGAATTGTTAGTATGTAGTACTCAAAATAAGAAGTTTCTATACATATGAAAGGTACATTTTCTAGACCAAAAATAATAACTTGGCACAACTTTCACTTAATGGAATTCTTTGTATGTGGAACTCAAAGTTAGAAGTTTTTAAACATATGAAAGATACATTTTCAAAACCAAAGATAATAAGTTAGCACAACCTTTACTTATTTAAAATGTTTAGTATGCAGAACTCCAAACTTGAAGTTGTACAAAATTTGAATGAGTTATCTCGACAAAATATAATTAGTTGACTCAATTGAAAAGAGAAACTTACAAATATTAGTTGGCCTCAAAACTTAAAAATCTTGTGCAGCCTGTTGCCTTGAAATGTTGAGTTGTCCTAACTTTTTTTTTTTTTTTTTTTTTACAGTGTGTGAACGCAGTCCGAGACCTCTGAAGTGAACTCAACAACCGGACTCTGGTCCGACCTAAAAGAGGTGGTCTCGGAGCGCTTGCTAGTGAACTCTGGAGCGGTTCATCGCTGGTGTGAACGCAGTCCGCACCAAAACATAGGAAGTGTAGTATTTACATGTCACAAGAACGCAGATGTCTTCAACATTTTGAAGAGTGAACCAGAATGAAGTGTTGAACAGTGTCGTAACAGTAAAAATGCTCCGTCAACTATACATAACAGTCAGAGCCACCTGTCATCTGTGCAACCTCCTGACTGCAGAACGTCTTTCATTATGTGTTATAATTGTTTTAACGGACGTTGTCTGATTATATAATCATATGTGCGGGCTGCTAGAGCCTGTTGATCTCCAGATTAAAAGCAGCATGAAAATAACCTGCCGAAAGTGTCAATGCTCCATGGCGGAGGCTCCGGTAGAAATTGTCGGGATTTGCGTTTTTACCCCCTTAATGTCTGACCAATGGCTGAACAGCATTTCCGTGCACATGACTTGTGTTTAAAGTTTATAGTCCGTTTGAGTTTTGCCCGTGTGAACGCAAACAGAACCTTCTGAAAAATGTAACAATGTAACAAACTGTCATCTGGTGTGCACCTGAAAACTAAATGCGACCTAAGACTTTGAGAGAAAAAAAAACTTGAGTCAAGCAAAATACATTTAAAGGTATGTACGTTTTAGAAACCGGCTCGAGATACACTTTTTGTTATATTCCATGGAATGCTCTTAACATCCCGATAGCAATGAGTATCTTAAGTGCTTTGACAAAAAATACATAAAAAAATGTCTTCTGTGGAAGCCATAGTACTGTAAAAAGCACGACCAATCATTTTAGCCGGCCCAGCTAAAGTAACTGGATGGCCTACCTGCCTGTCAGCCTTCCATCTGTGCACAAACTTATCTACTGTAGTGCCCTCATTGGTCATGTACGCGTTCTTGTGTGTTGGAGGAGGGGCTCTGTAAGGAAGTGGAAGATTTTCTCCGGTCGTGTATTTTCAAATTCTAGCGATCTCGAGCCGGTTTCTCAAACTTACATACCCTACCTTTAATTTCAAAAATAAAACTATAAGTTGCAAACAAATCATTTGTGTAATCATGTAAACTATAAGTCTTTTTTCTTTGTTTTAACATATATATTTTTTTGCAGTTCTCTATGCTTCTTTCTCAATGATCAGACTTTTGCTCTCGCTGCAGCTCTCTCGTTTGCGCTGCCACATTTTTTGTTTTCAATTTTGACACCAACGTCCCAGGTAGGCGGGACTTTCAGGGGTGCGTCCCCATTGGCTTTTTGAGTGACAGCCCAGTCCTCCAGCGATTGTACAGTACAGCTGCGGTGCGTATACGGCCCGCGAGACCATTTGGTACGGCCCTCGAGGTTATTTAGAAACACACGCAAAAACGAAAAAAATTAAAGAGATCTAGACCTAAAAAAAAATAAACAAGTGAGTACCTGTTTTCCCTGGCCAAGGTCAGGGTCCTTGAACACAACACGAGCCTAACGTGTCATCACGTGGTATACAGCAGTGATTCTTAACCATAGGGCCGCGGCCCACACTTGGGCCGCCAGCGCCCCCCAGAGGGCCACAAAAAACTTTCAGTTTTGCACCTGTGGGCCGCAAGGGCCGCGAGCGTTTTTTTTTTTGTCAATGTATCTTTATTACCACTCAGTTGTTAACAAGCGCCAATACACATAGATCAAGCGGCAAAAATGGAGAAGTTTTTAAAAAGAAAAAATGAAGACGAATGTCCTGCCAACCCCCCCACCCAAAAGACAAAGTTTTTACGGAAATACAATCTCGACTTCATTAAATACGGTTTCGTAAATGGAGGAACAGAGGCAGTGCCAAAAGCCCAGTGTGTGGAGTGTGGGCTAATGCTGTCCAACGAAGCCCTCAAGCCCTCAAAACTACAGCGGCATCTAGAGACCAAGCACCCGAATCTCGTGGGAAAGCCGGTGGAATATTTTAAGAGGAAGGAAAGTGGGCTGCAGATGCAGAAAAGGTCTGTCGTGTCACTGACAAGCAACTCTAAATGTGCATTGAAAGCGAGCTACCTCGTAGCCAGACGTGTGGCACAGAGTAAGAAAGCATTCACCATAGCGGAGGAGTTGGTTCTGCCTGCCGCTGTTGATATGTGCCGTGAGATGGTCGGAGAGGCCGCTGCAAAAAAGCTGCTGACCATCCCACTCTCAAACGACACTGTGAGTCACCGTATCGCGGACATGGCATCAGACATACAGCATCAACTTATAGAAAGAATAAAAAGCAGCCCTTTTTTTTCTTTGCAATTAGACGAGTCCACGGATGTCACGAATGCTGCACTGCTGCTTGTTTTTGTTCGCTATCGCTGGGACAGTAGTTTGCACGAAGACATACTGTTTTGTGGAGAGCTACCAACACGAACTACGGCTCAGGAATGTTTCCGCTGCATGGATAACTACTTCACTGAGAACGGCCTGGACTGGCAGAACTGTGTCGGGGTGTGCAGTGATGGTGCAGCATCAATGACTGGCAGGCATCATGGTGTCATTAGACAGATCCTTGATCGTGCACCAGAAGCTAAATGGACACACTGTTTTCTCCTCCGTGAAAGCCTTGCAGCAAAAAAGATGTCACCAGACCTCCACCAGGTGATGGATGTAAGTGTGAAAACCATAAACTTTATTAAAAACAATGCTGTGAACTCCAGATGTTTTGCTAAGCTTTGTGAGGACATAGAAGCAGATCATGTCCAACTGCTATATCACAGTGAAGTGAGATGGCTTTCCAGAGGACTGGTCCTCAATCGTTTGTTTGAACTGAGGAATGAGGTCTTCTCTTTTCTCAGTGAGAAAAAATCTAATCTTGTAGATTACTATGCTGACACAATGTTCACAGCAAAACTTGCCTACCTCTGTGACATTTTTTCACTACTGAACCAACTGAACACCTCACTTCAAGGAAGAAACAGCAACATATTTTGTGTTGCAGACAAAGTTGAAGCTTTCAAGAGGAAACTTGCTTTGTGGACCAAGAGGGCCCAGGAAAATAGGATGGACATGTTTCCACTTTTGTCTGACATTTTGGAAAACTCCCCTCAGGTGAAGATCAGCGACTCAGTCTCCCAGCACCTCTCACAACTGGCAGAGAAATTTGGTGACTACTTTCCTGAGGATCCCAGAGAGGGAAACATGTGGATTTTGGACCCATTTTCTGTGGATCCCACTGCAAATGATGTTGCTTTGCCCTCACACCTGGAATCCCAGCTTCTGGACGTTTCCACTGACAGCACTTTAAAGCTGCAGTGGGGCAAACTGGACCTGGGCTCATTCTGGGTTGCTGTCTCAAAGGAGTACCCATGTCTTGCACTGAGGGCTGTGAAACTCCTTCTCCCATTCACAACTACGTACCTGTGTGAATCAGGATTCTCCATTGTGGCCACAACTAAGACCAAAGCCCGAAACAGACTCAGAGCAACACTGGAGTCTACTCTGAGAGTGAGCCTTTCTCCCATTCCACCCAGACTGGATCTGATTATGTCTCAAAAGCAGAACCAAGTGTCTCATTAAGAGGTCAAGATAAAAAGGGAGTTGTATTATTGTTGTTATTGTTGTTCATTGTTGTTATTATTTGTGTCATTGTTCATTTGTCACAGATATAAAGATTATTCTGGTTCTGCCATGCAAAAATGGAGACTGCTGAAGCAATTTTCAAATAGCTTTGCAGATTATAAGGCTATAGTTTCATTTGCACTTTATTTCAATTTCATTTAGTTTATTTATTTAATTTAAAAATAGATTTATATTATTTGAATGCATTTATTTTATCACCCCCTTTTATTGATTGATTGATTATTTATATATATATATATATATATATATATATATATATATTTTATTAATTTAAAGTAAAATCCTAATATTGGTCTTTTTTATTATTATTTAAAAGCCTGACTTGATCCTTGACATTTTTTCTTGTCACAGCTTGATTTGGTCCAGGAATTATCAGCCTGTTCGGTGTCTTGATACAGTATGTGTAGGTTTACATACACATGTTTAATAAAAGTATTTGTGATGATCCCATTTTATCATGTCATTTTATTTGATAAGGTTTTTGCTTGTTAAACAGTTAGTGGATTTGGTTTATTATTGAATACAAATCAAACCGAGAATGAGGTCAATTAAACCTATACAGTGTTAATATTTAATGGGCCCCGGGCCACTTTGTACTATAAAAATTGGGCCTCAAGGTCAAAAAGGTTAAGAACCCCTGGTATACAGTATGTCTCGTCTGACAGGGGTGCAGTTCTGACGGAGAGCACCAGAAATTGCATTACCCATAAGGAGCCGTACTCATGCCGCAGTTTTTGCGTGGCTGTGTCTTTAGTTGTAAGCCCATCTGTTCATCTGTTATACTGATCATACAGTCAATAACGTTGTTGTTATTAGCATCTGGTTAGCTAGCTATGCTAACGAATATAAGACGTTTTTTCTACAACCGGTGAGGTAAAGGCACATCTTTATAAGATCATTATAGTTATACAAAAATAAGAGAATAAAGTAAACGGGTGTAAATACTATATGAAAGTAAAAAAAAAAAGGTTATTAATAAACAAGAATACAGTTTGAAAGGGGAGTGATTTGTAAAATATCCATAAAGAAAAAGAAAATCTGCTTACAGTACTGTTTCATATGGGTGTTGAGAGATGTATCCATAGATCTCCTAATGTTGCTCTCAAAGTGCACCAGATTGATGCTTTTAACTACAATATTAAAAAATAAATCTTCCCGGGGGAGCATGCCCCCGGACCCCACTAGAGGAGGTTAGGTCTCCGCCCCCACTTAAATCGTGTCCACATGGATAGGAAACTAAATACATTTGCACACATGTATGTTCTGTCCATATCTTTCTGTTTTGGTGGTCATGCCACAACCGTGCACGTGCATGCATGCGCGAGTCATGGTAAGATATCTGGATTTAGCTAAGAGGTTGCTTTTTCTTTGCACAGCATGAAAGAAAGGCCAAATTAATGGGCTGTGATTTTAGTATTTTTAAGCAGAGGTCAATAATTTGCACGACCCTTGGAGGATGTTGAAAAAATTGAAAAGGCCCTTGAGAGGAAAAAGGTTCCCCACCCCTGCACTAGCTGATAGTGATGGGAATTATGGCTCTTTGAAGGGAGCCGGATCTTATGGCTCCGTTCCTTTCAAAGAGCCGTTCAAAAGAGCCGTTTTTTTAAAGGGGGCGAGGTTACTAGGTTTATCTGCGAAATAATCACCAGGACATTGACTGTATTGCCAGACCTAATGTCAATAATCGGCATTGTAAACATGACACAAGGTGGCGCCATATCCATGTCATTCATGTCAGTGAATGTACTTTGAATTTAGCCTCTGTATGTGTTAAGTAAATAAAGTTGCCTTGCCTTGAATGAAATTCCTGCAACTCTTAATATTAGATACTGTGTTTTTAAGTGGCGATGGAGATTATTAGTTAACCCTGCTTTAAAGGATATTTTGCCTTTACAAATGGTGCGCTTCATCACTGCCTGGGTTTTGGTTGAAGTGCATCCAAATGCTGCTGCGTTTTTGCGTTTGGCTCATTTCCCATCCGAAAAACACATCGTCTATCTGTCCTGTACCACTTGTTATGACTTGTCTCTCTTGCGTATTCCGTTAAGAACAGTGCTGTAACGCAACTACTTTTTGCGGTAACTAATAGCGTTACAAGTTACATATTCCCATTAAGTAACGCCGTTATAGTTACTGTGATTTAAATGGGTGCGTTACTGCGTTACATTATGTGATGGAACTGAACCGAATCTCCCTGCGGATGTAACTTACAAGCGAATACAGCGATGTCCTCTCACAGCACCATGGAAAAGTGAAAGTAACCAGAGAGGAGCAGCGACGTGCAGTCAGGGGAGGCAGGGGAGGCAGAGCCTCACCTGTCATACTCCAATGTAACGGAAAAACAACTAAAGAAAAACTAAATAATAATAATAATAAAATGTCTCCACTGATCTATGATGTAAGTGTGATTAATGTATGATTCCAATCGCTTTTTAAAGTCAAAATCAGGAAATTTGCCGAGCTCCGCTACAACTACGGGTAGCGATGAGAAGTGAGGCAGGGACGAGCTCTGCCTCTCGTAAGCCCACAGTAACTTGCTGGAGCGCGGGCACTAATTTAGCGCGGGCACTTATTTTGTGAGCGCGCTCAAGCCAGTTACTGTGGGGTGAGGTGAGGCACAGATGAGCTCTGCCTCACCTCAGAATGTGTCACCCCACAGAAACTGGCTGGAAAGCGGGCCCTAAGCGCATGCTTGTTACCATCTCACTGTAGGTCACCAATGTAATGTTTGTAGATCCCTTTATTACATTTATCCTCGCCATCCATAGTCTCTAAATAACTTATTTAACGTATATATGATATTTAGGCTCGCTGGTCTCATCATATAACGGCAAGGAAAAAAGCAGCAGGAGAGGCAGCCATAACCTCTGCCGCACTGAAGGGGGCGCACGTGAGCCCACAGGTTCTTGTTGCTACTGTTATTCTACGCAGAGACGGTAGACACAAACAACAAACTAGACTTTTGAAACTACAGGAAGATAAGGAGGACTTTTACAAAAAACGAATAGAGATTGTTGTCCAGAAGGAGAGCATGGACTTAATCTTCAAGTCAAGGTAAGACCACAATTGTAATGAAAATGGGATCTTACTAAGAAAGAACAATCCAATATTTAGATTTTGGGTATCCTTTTGTTGAACGGTCTGTTTAAAATGAATCGAAGCATCAGACTAAAAAAGCTTTTGAAAATAACCGAATATTTTGATTAAGGTCAAACTATAATATTTGTAAATCTGACTCTGAAAGATAGCATTTCAATTATTATAATACTACAAGTGAAAATATATGTAAGTATTGATCATACTGCGCAGCTCCACTTGCTTGGAACAATCTTCAGCAAGAATTGAAACTGAGCAATCCCATTCCTCTGCATGTTTTTAAAGCTAGGCTAAATGAAATGCTCGTTGATACTATGGGCACTTGTAAATGTCTATAACTATGTAAATGTTTCCTGTAAATATAATGTATGATGTCCTTTATTGTTTTATGTTTCATGTGGAACCTATATGCTGCAGGTCTCCCTTGAAAAAGAGATCTATGATCTCAATGGGACCAATCTGATTAAATAAAGGTTTGAAATGAAATGAAATCATTTGTGTTGTTTGTGCTGTACTATACGGTCTGTTTCTTTATTGTGTTAAGTGAGAAGTAAAGAAAAGCTGTGCTATGAAAGTTAGCTTTTGCTACCTTTAGATCCATAACAATGCAAGCTAGTAGCCTAACAGCAGGGACAGTTAGCTACATAGCTAGCAGTGAGTGATCGTTCAGACACCGGCGCACACACTCAAACGGACTTGTGTGCCTGACTCTACCAACAGGCTGACACAGCATTCCCACTAAATCACTATCTGTTATGCTACGCACAAAATTCTTTATTATTCCGCCGGGTTATTTTGCGCTGCTTTTTCTTCCACATTGAACATCACAGAAACTCCGTTCAAACATCAAAACGTTCAGCTCGGTTGGGAATCAATGGCTATTACTTTTATCATTCATAACTTTCATAATTCCAGAGATACATCCCATAATACATCACATTTTTAACATGGAAGTCAATGGAGAAACTCTTCAGACTTCAACAATCTTCATGCAAATTCAACTACTAACAGCTCCTTCATACTTTCACTCAGAAACCTCATTCCAACTTTAAAATGCTACACATCTTTCTGCGATTATTCATGTAACACAACTTTTAAATCTGATTCATACTTTTACAGATATTAAACATTGTTCAGACCTTGGTAAAGAGGCCTTCTTCCGATTTTAGAGTGTGTGATGTCACAGCTAGAGTGGAGGACAGATTAAATGTTGCCTTCATATTTTCTTCAAAACCTGCTATAATTCCCAAACCTAGCTCTACATCAATTATGGGGTTGTCATCATATGCCGTTTCATGGAAACGCATCCCTCGCCATAAAACAAGATGTCGCTGTAACTCCAATGGACACGGTCCAATCGTCCCCAAACTTCACTTGTATATCACCGGTCCATGCCTCAACAGCTCAACGCCAAATCTGAGATCTCACCATAGGCTGTTTCCATGGAAACGCATCCCTCGCCAAAAAACACGATGTTGTCGTAACTGATATGAAAATGGTCAAAACACCACCAGATTTCAGATGACAGTTAATGGTCCAGCCCTCAACATGTCTATGTGCCATTAGTGAGTTTTCCTCAAAAGCTGTTGCCACGGTGAGGGATGCGTATCCCTCGCCGTAAAACACGATATTGCCATAACTCCTATGAAAATTGTCAAAAAGTGTGCTAACAGTCCAGCTGTGAAGACATATACGTGACAGTTTTTAAATTTCTTCAAATGCCGTTGCCATGGCAACATAATGCTCGCTATGAAACGCTGTTTTCTCATAACTAAAGTGAAAATGCTCCAAATGGCCCAAAACTTCACAGGTTTGGTAACGATGCAGCCATCAAAACATCTAAGCGTATTATGGGGTGTCATCAAATACCATTGCCATGGCGACAGATCATTTGTCATCAAGTTAGTTCAATAGTTTGCAGTTCAAATATTCTGCTGCTTTTTCAAGCTTTTTTACTTTCTTTTCTTCACTTATCAGTTGTCACAAATTCGAGCCCCCAGTGTTCATGTATCATTTCAATCTAAATTCTTCACTTTCTTCTTACACATTACATTTCAGAATAGAAATTCAGCTTCAGCTTTTCAGCATAAAGCATTCCCACTAGCCATTTCTTCAGGAATTGCATTCTCTAGTTCTGTTTAGATATGCAAGTATAAGCCATGATAACTTATTTTATTAACACGCTAATTTGATGTGAAAATCAATGGTGGCTGAGTTAACTTTGTAGGAAAACCTACTGTCCATGACTGCCCCTGAGCTGTGTTTTATTTGTTAACTTCATATTTTTCATTTCCTAAAACATTTATTTTCCTCTCATATTAACAGTGTGGATCATTGAGACAGCGTGGTGTCCAGAGGTCTTATCCCGTTTTCCCACTTCCTCTGAGGGGACAGCACGGAGGGGGGGCATGACGAAAGACCTGCACTATCTTCATCCACGCTGGGCGTTGCTGTTTTCACTTGCTTAGTGTCATTTCATTTGACCAAATGTCTTTACATATACATTTAATAGATGTTATTATTATCCAACTTTTTGTTGTATGTCCTTTTATTTAAAACATTCTTTGAGACTTAATCTTCTGGTTAAAATGTCAATACATGTAATAATAATAATAATAATAGATTGTATTTCTATAGCACTTTTCTTGAACCCAAAGACGCTTTACACTTGGGAGGGAGGGTAGACAAACAAAACAAAAACAAAAACAAAAAGAAACAAAGAAACAAAAACAAAACAGAAAAGCAGTCAGGAGGTAGTTGGTTGAGAGTGGGGGCTTATGGATACAGAGTTGAAGAGGTGGGTTTTGAGGCGGGACTGGAACAGGGTGAGGGACTCAGACTCACGGAGGTCTTGGAGGAGGGAGTTCCAGAGCTCCAGGGCTGCCAAGGAGAAGGCTCTATCCCGGAAGCTCCGGAGTTTGGCCTTGGGGATGGAAAGCAAACCGGCTGAGGTGAATCTCAGGGACCGGGGTGGTTGGTAGAGGATGAGGAGGTCAGTGAGGTAGGGGGGGTCAGATGGCGGAGGGCTTTGTAAGTGAGGACCAGGAGTTTGTAATGGATGCAGTTTGAAACGGGGAGCCAGTGGAGTTCTTTCAGGACCGGGGTGATGTGATGCCATGATTTGGTTAGGGTGAGGAGTCTGGCGGCTGAGTTTTGAACACGCTGGAGTCTATTGAGAGATGTAGTGCTGATGCCGTAGAGGAGTGAGTTGCAATAATCAAGGCGGGAGGAGATGAAGGCGTGAATGAGTCGCTCAGCTGCAGGGCGGGTGAGAGAGGGACGGAGTTTGGCAATATTGGGGAGGTGGAAAAATTAGGTTTTTACAACGTGACGGATGTGGGGCTCGAGGGAGATGGTGTGGTCAAATATAACGCCAAGGTTGCGTGCCTGGGTGGAGGGGGAAACAGGAGTGCCATCAATGGTGACTGTCAGGTTGGGGGTTTTGCTGAGGGTGGATTTGGAGCCGATGAGGAGGAGTTCAGTTTTATTGCTGTTTCGATGTGAGGGGGGGGGGGGTGCTGATTTGGTGCTGAGGTAAATCTGTGTGTCGTCAGCGTAACAGTGAAAGTCCAGGTTTTATTGGCGGATAATCTGACCAAGGGGGAGGATGTAGATGATGAAGAGGAGGAGGCCGAGTACTGAACCTTGGGGAACACCTTGGGTGACTGAAGTTGTGGCAGAGGAGTGTTTGTTGAGGGAGATGAAGTGGGATCTGTCGGAGAGGTAGGACTGGAGCCACCTGAGTGCAGTACCTTCGATACCGATATCCTGGAGTCGGGTAAGCAGGATGGTGTGGCTCACGGTATCGAAGGCTGCACTCAGGTCGAGGAGGATGAGGATGATGTAATTTGTATAATCACTCTTTTGTCTTTATTTTACATGAAAATGTTAGAGATTCCATTCAAATCTGTTGATTATTCATATCTTCCTCAAGCTAGGAATAGTATGTCGAATTTGTAATGCTAAATGTATATCATTTTCTCACAGGATATAGAATGAGACAACACAGTTTGTATCCATTGTGTATGAATGCTTCAGCTCTTCAGACCAACATATGTGGGAGCATGTTCCTAATTGTGTTGCAGCCTAGGTCAGATCTGTTTAATAAAGCAAATCTGTCACTTTTATATTGTAGAATTTGTTAAAGCAGTCTTTAATTGTTTGTTCTAAACATAGCAATATATGCTTTTGAAATGTGACATGTCATTGAAAAAATAACACTATACAGTTTATATTGTGTATCACCTTTTGCTTGAAAATACATAGATGTGTTTTTTTTAATCTAAAATAAATAAATAGACAGACAGACACTTTATCAATTCCAAATTGGGAAATTATGTTACAGCAGCAGTGTGTTCAGGTATTAAAATATTTAAAGTTGGAATAAAGTATAAACTACACATCACAAGTATAATGCACAGCAATCCATAAGAGAAGTCCGGTATGTTCATGAAACTCCCCATGAGACACCAACACTAACGTGGCCGAGTGGACTCCGGAGTTTGCTGCATGAGTTGTAATGTATGATCTGTGGTGTAGTGGGCTGTCACTCAAAAACTGATTAGCCAATGGTGACGCACCTCTGAAAGTCCCGCCCACCTGGGACGTTTGTGTCAAAAACTAAAAATGAGGGCGCGCAGCGAGAGCAAAAGTCTGATCATTGAGAAAGAAGCAAAGAGAACTGCAAACAAAAAGATATGTTAAAACAAAGAAAAAAGACTAATAGGTTAAACTTTACACGATTACACAAATGATTTGTTTGCAACTTCTAGTTTTATTTTTGAAATTAAATGTATTTTGTTTGACTCAGTTTTTTTTCTCTTAAACTCTTAGTTTTGCCTGATTCTGAGAAATTGTTGGTTTCTCTTTATGAAACAAAACTAATTCCAAAGTTATTGAACTGTTGAACAGAAAGCTGTAGTCCACTCCAGTGTTCCTGTCCGACACCACTTCCCCCTCAGTTCCTCCATCCTCGTTGTGTGAATCACGTCGTTCATACCAACACACATACATTTAGAGCAGCACGTGCACAAATACACACAAATATCAACCCCTTGCAGCAGCTGTACAAATGCAAACACCCTCCCTCCACTACATTGAACAGGTTTCTTTATTTTCATCCAGGAGGAAGCGGTCCGTTTGTCTCCTCTGGGAGTCCGGATTACTCCACGATCAAACATCCTGGAAGTCAGAGGAAGTTCGACAAGTCGAAAGAGTGCACATGAACTTTCATTTATATAAACTCTTTTTAACAATTCCCACATTACAACCTTTTCTAATGATAAATTAAGTGTTTTGTTATACTGTGTGATGTTGTAATACTTTTGAACATTTATCGAGTATCAACTTTGGTTACTTTTCCGATAGACTGTTTTTGTAATAATATCAATACATTTTTTGTTACATTTGTGTTTGAGAGTTCATACATTTAGTCAGGCATATGTAATACTATTCCATGTATTTAGAGAACCATTTGCACATGTCATCTGTTTTCTATGTAGACTTTATATTGTAAGACACTGTTTTACCATTTGAAACATCCATGAACCTTCATTAATAACCCTAAAATCAGAAAATCTATCATCAGAAAAAATCCTTACATGCACTCTTTCTTCACATTGAGTCTAAAACGCCCGCTGGGTCCGAACACTGGTGGTAATGTAGCTGGGATTGTATTTGATGAGGAGATGGGATGAAGAGGATGCTGAAAATCTGGATTTGATAAAGAGTGGTCTTTGGATGAGAGCTGGGCACTGGATATAATGACTGGAGGTGGAGGTGGAGGAGGGCCTCAGCATTAAGCCTGAAATGACTGCTGACTGCAGGAGAGAGGAGAAAATAAATTACATTTTCACTGCAGCACTGTGATTGGCGGCTGGAGATCGGGATGAAATGTAATTGGACGCCCATAATCAGCTGATTAGATGCAGCTGAGGGATGAATTAATGTAAATCCAGTCTTCCTGACTGAAAATGTTTTGTATTTTGGTATGGTGACTTGAAATGGTTCATTTAATTGATTAACACAACTTAATGGAGCAAAGATATCCCAAAAAGTGCAGTGAAACATGTTTTAATTTTGACTTCAAAAAGGAAATGCTCATTTTAAATATGTGAAATATGACTGGCTGTTAGAAAGGGAATATTCCTCATTTTCACCAGCAGATAGCAGCAAAAGCACAACAAAAATAACTAGTTCCTGCTCTGGCTCATTACCCACAGTGAGTTCATTACTCCCGTCTCAGCATCCACCAATCACGTCTGCAGCCACCAGGGCCCTCTCTGCCTCTGTGATGCATTAAGTCATTGTGTTCTCCATATGTCAGTGCTGCCGGGTCGAGATAACAGCCATGTGAAATGACGACTTCATCTTTGCATGACACTCCTCTGGGAGTGTTTGGTTAAAAAATGACACACATTAAAGTATGGGGCAGGTTAGCAGCTGTTGGAGATTGCGTGCTGTTTGGCACAACAACAATAATTCATCAGCGAGTATTTTCAAGTCACTTTGAGGGAAGACTTGTTTTCAGGAGGTAACACTCAGAGGTATCAGATCAAGACTAACCTGAGTCACGTTTGAGATACTGTCTGCTGCTTGAAAAAAACTTCCCGTTAACCATGAAGGCAAGAGCTGGAGCCCCTTGAGCAGGAAATGACATCACATCTGTTTGCTGGTTGACCGGGCCGTGCAGGAATGTTCAAAGCAGCCTTCTGGGTGAGAGTGGTAACCAGACGACACGGAGTGGAGGTGACCACACATGGGAATATTTGAACTACAGAAGAAATCATTAGAGTCTGAGTGGAGAGGGCAGCTGGAGGCCATGGGCTCAAACAGGGATGAACAACATGGAAATAAAAACGCTGCAGTGGATGAACAATTATAGAACCTCGTTCTGTGTGGCTTAAAATATCTCAGGTTGCGGAAATGTCACTGCACATTGATCAGACGATGGGGATTGCAGTTGTAGCTAATCATCGGAGTTTGAGTATATGACCAGCCACTCATTCTGTGCTTCCTATGGGCCACAACCCACACATCATGAATCCCTCATTAAGTATGAATCCTACCCACAAGTGTCAACACTTGCATGGAAATGGATCGAGAAGCAGTGACCTCAAAACATCTGCTCTTTACAACAGCATAAGCACTCCGCTCATCCGCTCAAACTACAGTGAAACTGAGGCAGATAAACCTCAGGGTAGCGGTCATTTTGAAGCACTTTCTCTCACACACTAACTCACACAATGCCTTCCACATCCTCTCAACTCCCCGCCAGCCTGCCTCGCTGATAGTCCCACACTTTATAAATAGCATGCACTTTTAATATGCGCGTGTGTCCAGTGGATAACGTCAGCGCTTTGGGAGAAAGGCTCAAGGAGTGTTTCATTATAAACCTGTACCATTAAAAATTCGCTGGCTGGGTCTAGATTTTGGCTCTCACGTCCCCTCTCAAAGTTTTATGAGGCCAGTTATGATTCTAAATCGATGCAGGAAACCGAGATGGAGGAGTTGGGTAAGGTAAGCGGTGCCATAACCTCACAAATTAAAAAGGTAGTGCTGGTGTGGCTATTTGCACCATCATCACAGCCTATAAGAGTCTATAAAGTGGCAAAAAAGTAAAATACTCAAGTCCATACTTAAAAAAGTAAATGGACTTTATATTCCATGAACTAAAAAGGAAGTGTGAAGTTTAAGTGCTGACAATTGAGTTTCATTTGATGTAGTGCAAGTACGTTTTAGATTTTGATCAATTGCTAGATGTTAGCTTGTTGTTGCCGCTTTGTTGGCTTAGCAACTAGCCTAGCTTATAGTTAGGCTACTTATACCAAGAAGATTTGGCTTTCCATTAGTTTTTTTTGTCTTTGTTGGAGCGGATTCCGAAACACGGTGCAGATTCATGCATAATCATTCACTGTTTGTAACATTGCAAGATAGGACACTTGGCCTTAGCGAGATCTGTGCTGTTCGAGTGTCTTTCTGGTTGTCAAGTGATCCTAATTTAGTACAGTGTGTTTTGTCAACCAACACTCGTAAAATTCTGCATACCAATTGATTATTTAATTGAACCAAAAGATCATTAAACTAAGTTTCTCCACAAAGACTCATGAAAAAAACATCACTTTTAATCTTGTGTTTAACAGTGATGCTCTCATACATATCTTGTAAATAAAAAAAAGCATTAAATCAACTAAAAAAATCCACCAATAAGTCGATTAATCATCTTAAAGGGGGGAGCCTTGTGGAAACTGTTACTATTGAGGACCTTTAATTTGGACAAGTAAAAGGTACTCTATGTAGCTATAGCCCTACTTGGTAGCATTTGTTGATTCGTGATTTTGAGCTCCATACAAATAAAAATCCAATTGAAAAGTGAAACGGTCCTGTCTGCTTGAAGGTTTGAAAAAGTGTTATAGATGTGCTCTTTTGCACACAAAAGAAGAAAAAAAAGAAAACTTCCAATTCGCTCTTGTGGCAAAAAAAATGTAAAGCCTTAAATGAGATAGCAAATAACCTGCATTGTCTATGTATTCGGGCAGCGACCCGGCCACGGATAAGCAGGAGAAGATGGATGGATGGATGGATGTCTATGTTTTCTGAATATCACAGTGAAACAGCCATCAGATTAAATGTTTTTTTTAACTTTATGCAGGAGAAGTGGACGCTTCTTTTTGAGAAAGTCCAGTGAGCTAGACGATATACTGTAAGAAAGTCTATGAATCTTACAATGTTTACTGAAAGACGTCACTTCAATGATCAAAGTCATTCGTCTCAAATCTAATATGCTTAAGTATGGCCAAAAACATAGAAAATGTATATGTTGCTGTCTAAATACTCACAGACCACGATATTCTGGCAAATATAAGTTACATGAGAACTGTCTCTCTGGCCAAGTTCAAAGGTCAAAGAGGTCAAGCAGCAAGCCCTGCAGGTGCTTTAGAGAGCTGCAGGAGGAAGTGAAGAGGAAAAGCAGAGAAGTCTGGGAGAGAACCACAATCACGCAAGCTGCGTGTGGTTTCCAGCTCCCTGCCAATACCTCTCACTCTCTGCGTCCCAGACTTTCTCCCTGAGTTATCCAATCCCCTTGTCATCTCCACTGGCTGCCCTCCCCACTCCCACTATCAACCGCACACAAATGGTTTGAATAAGAAGGCTGCATGACTGGGCTGTGGCTGCAGATGAAATCCCGAAGAGTGATAGTTTACTTAGCCTAAATACCCCCGATTAGACAAATTGAAACATTGTTGTTATGCGGTGGAAACTCAAGGACCTATTGGCCGGGTCTGTGAACCCTATTGCGGAAAAGGCTGTGCTTGCGGACTTTCGTCATGGATAACCACAAGATCTGGCACAAGTGGAAAAAACAAAAGAAAACTTGCTTCGAAATCAACAAAAATCTGCCACCAAAACAAATACTGTAAAACAGAAAATGAATACTGTCAGATAGAGATTATTCACAAAGGAGGCATGCGCACGCGACTCAGACTTCTTTAACTACTGAAAAACATGTCCAACCACAAACGTTCTGTCTTGACTTATGGTATGCTTCATGATGTCACATTTTCCTCTCATTTTGATCGTCTCCAGGTTCACAAACAGGGGCTGCAGGGATGTGCTGCTCTGAATTGATCCCAATAGTCTTCTAGAAAAACACACAATCACTCATAGTTTCACAATTAAGGAAGAACTCATTTAAATACGACTAAAATGTCCTGACTTCCGATTCCTACAGTGTCTAACGTCAGCCAACGGTCAAACGTCCCTTATCCTATTAAAAGTTGTCATTTCTAAGGCTTTGGAGAACTTTTTGTTTAACTACTTGAATATTACAGCACACACATGTAGTGCACATGCACATTTAGTAACAATACACCAGAATGATTCTACCAGACTGGAGCTAAACAGCCGTGGAGACTCATAAAAAGGAGCAGTAGCTGCTTCATTCTGCCAGCGGACTGCGTCTGGCCGGGCAGTCTGGTGTCAGTGCTCAGCGGCTGGACTCGGCACCCGGAAAATGGAGCCACTCTGCAACTAAAGGAATCTATATTGCCAACACAGGTCATGCATCTGGCTAGTGCCGAAATAGTAATACATCAATTGTCCAATACTTGGGTTTATGACTGTATACCTGAAAAACTGTTCCCCTCAGCATCAGTTATAATAAGCTAATGTTAGCATGCTTATATGTTAAACTTAGGGGGAACATACTGTAGTGTTCCACATAGGAGTTTGAGACAGGGCTGAAGTCCTTTGTTTTATCAACTCCTTTGTAACAGTCAAAGAACGTCTAATACAGGTTAAAGGTCACAGGTCCTAGGACCAACTTCATTCCAGTGCTATATTCTGAACTAACTAACACAACACTGCGGGCCAACGTCACATGCGGGCCAGCCCTCCCCCCTCTGCTCCCCCAACCACAGACCTGCACACCAACCAGCATTACTATGCAGCTCTGTGATTGGCTGAGAGACAGGGAATACTTGAGTGACCCACACAGCACCCTATACAAGGTCGCAAAAATACTAAGCATTATCTGCTAAACATCTGATGTTAGCATTTAGCTTAAAGCATTGCAGTTCCAAAATAGATGTCATAGCTTTTATGCAAAGGTCCCTCTTGTAGGTCTACACTCTACACTGTGCATGAGCCAAATGGGGTCTATTAGTGAGTGGAAGACTGGAGGACGGTGGGAATGATCTAGGGCTGAACCGATTCCGAATACAATTTTTCGGGTTCCGAATATTCGGTAGTAATCTGCAGCGAATATTCGGCGCACACGTTTTTATCATGTGCAACGTTACGGTTTAAACGGCGGATAAAGCAGCATCATCATGGCAACTGGACAACAACTAAGCAAAGCTAGCATTCAGGTGACTTTTCATAGTTGTTGTGCCCAGAGTTTCCATTAGAATTATTTTTTGCTATTGACTAAATGAGAAAAGTGCCGGTCAAAGGTCTTCTTTGTTATTTATTGAGCTTTAAAACAAATTGGTATGATTCGATATTAGAGAGATTAACTACATTATTCAAAAGTGTACAGTAACTTACAATAACAGGGGAATAATAAACGGAGTGCTCTCTCTCTCTCCTGACAGCCCGTCAGTATCTCATGCAGCTCGCTGATCCAGTAATGAGTGACCCGACAGTAAAAATAAACATATCTATAACTAGTTTAGGTACTGTAGTTTGAGAGGTAATTAAAATAGCTAAGTGTGATTTTCTAACCTAAAGTGGGTGTGTTGCTCTGCTCACCGCTGCAGGTGATCATGCAGGGGTGCGTGTCGACTCGTCAGCAGCAGCTGATCTCTCTCTCCCGTCAGATTAGACTTCACTCGCGTTTATCGATCAGATCTAGCTATTGAAAGCGATGTCAGGCGCCCAAGCTGAGATTGTATATATTTCCGCATTTTAACAGTGCAATTAAAAAGTGTAAATATAGTATAAGAATGTGGCAATTCACCTTTATCGATAGCATACATTTAGGGAAAAAAAACAAAAAACGAATATCCGAATAACGAAATTGAAAACCGAATAGTAGGCCAACGACCGAATATTCGGATATTCGGGTACAGCTCTAGAATGAACTAAAAGTGGCCTGTAATGCAAGTGAGTATTTACACATATTGAAAACATGCGCTCAGACATGAGGCGCAGCGGTGGAAAGGCGTAAAGCAACTTTCTTGGCCATGGCACATGTGCAAACGCGTCCACCCCCAAGGGTGGATTTTCCCGCTGAGCCATGGAAAACCACAGGGTACAGTGGCTGTTTCGCCTGTTGGCGAACAGATCCACCTCCGCTCTCCCGAACTGGGCCCAGATCTACTTCACCAGCTCCGGGTGAAGCACCCACTCGTGTCGCAGGGGTCCGCCTCTTGACATGAGGTTGGCCCCCCCGTTCTCCAGTCCCGGGATGTGGAGGGCTCTCAGAGACAACACAATCTCTGAGGCCCATAACCACAGGTTCTCTGCTGTGGTCAACAAGGCGGCGGAGCAGACTCCGCCCTGCCTGTTGATGTACGCCACTGTGGTGCAGTTGTCGCTTCTCACCAGCACATGTTTGCCCTGTATTACGGGTTTGAAGTGCTGGAGGACCAATACTACTGCCCGCAGCTCTAGAGGGTTGCTGTGTTGAGTCTCCGTCAAAGACCAGCGACCACCTATAGTTCTCTCTAGGCATGTCCCCCCTCATTGGCCGAGAAAATGCTCCATGCGGTGCCAGCGGCTAATAGCATCCGGCAGGCATTACAGGAGGGAGACTGAGCGAGGCCGTCCCTGGCGTTTTCAGGCCCCAGGTACTCGAAACAAAGACGGTGGGGATCGGCACCTGCAATTAGGCCGGTGCACGTAGGACAGTGTCGGTGCTCGAGGATTGGTGAGTCCATTCTTTTACTCTTTCTTCTTCCTTCTCTTCCGCTTCTCTCAGTTGTTTATCCTGCTCGCTGAAGAGAAAAGTATGAAAGTCAGGAGGCGAGGCCGCCTTATATAGGGTGGGCTTGCGCACGCACTCAGGTAGGCCCGCCCCGAAGGGCCGTCTACGTTTAAAGATATCTCAGTAGGTGAACGCTCGCATAGTAAGATCAATGGGTAGTACCCATAGAGTCCAGTAGAGGGCGGAGCCTGTGAGATATAACAACAACTAGGAATCTCAGGAAACTATCCGAGTTGTGCCATCCTTGTTCTCTAGGTTTTTTACAATTAATAAAATATCAGATACAACTAAAATATCTACTTCGCACTTGTTGTGTGTGTTAGGACCCAATGAAGTGCTGCAGGTGAAGTGATATGGATCAGCGGTTCTGTAGAAAATCTGGTCTACCTACGAGCACTAACCCCTAGATTCCACCGGGTCCGTCTGCGGCGCATTACGGCTGCGCCGCGGTTTTGGTCCGGCCTCCTCCGGTGTCATATCCTACCGGGCGCGTTTCAGAAGCATTTCAGAAGCGGAGCGTCTTGCCTGCCGGCTCATAGTTTTTGTTGATTTGGGCATATTTCCTGGACTGGCTACTTTGAACAGACAACGTTAATAATAACTGTAAGAGGTAATCCCAGTAATAAACGACATGAATCAAAGACCGCACCTACAGGGTAACTTGGAGAGGGTCCGAGTCCGACTATTGTGAAATAACTACAGGGGTCCCTCAGGGCTCTGTTCTTGGTCCCCTCCTCTTCTTCTTGTACACAAACTCGCTCGGATCTGTCATTATCCATGCTGTGAAAGGATCTGGCCCTTCCTACATCCAGGACATGGTTAAACTGTACACCCCAGCACGTGCACTCCGCTCTGCATCAGCCAAACAGCTCGCTGCACCCGCACTGCGAGGGGGACCCAAGTTCCTATCAGCAAAAACACGTGGGTTTGCTATCCTGGCTCCAAAATGGTGGAATGAGCTCCCCATTGAAATCAGGACAGCAGATAGCTTGCACATCTTCCAGGGGAGACTGAAAACTCATCTCTTTCGACTCCACTTCGAGCGATAGAATTACTAACAAAGAACTGCTAACAGAGCACTTATATACTAATAAAGGACTGGCTTATCTATAGCCAGTTGAGTAGCACTTGAAATGTTTGGCTCTATGAAACCTGATGTACTTATATGATTCTGTTTTCTTCAAGGTTGTATCTTCCTGGTCGAATGTACTTATTGTAAGTCGCTTTGGATAAAAGCGTCAGCTAAATGCAATGTAATGTAATGTAATATGTTGCTTTATTTTAGTGGTAATTTTTTTTATTCATCATCCTAATTATTCTACTGTATATATATAATTTACACAGTGCCTGTAAACCGGAGGAGAACGCTGGCATTTCTCCTCCTACTTGAAAGACTACGGAGGGATAGGGTCTGCAAAATTAGGTTGTGTGTGTGTGTGTGTGTGTGTGTGTGTGTGTGTGTGTGTGTGTGTGTGTGTGTGTGTGTGTGTGTGTGTGTGTGTGTGTGTGTGTGTGGGTGTGGGTGTATATATGCTATATATGCTCTGAACGTTCCACTTCCTGCCTGCAGTGCCCGATATTACCTTACGGCTGCGTTGCGTCGAAAAATAGACTTCAATCCTATTTCGAGCGGAGGCCAGCAGCGAGATGCTTCTGAGCCGTAACGCGGCACGTCTGGTGAAATAGCACCCATTGATTAGAGTGGCCGCGATCCTTTCGGACGCCGCAGCGCAGCCGCAGACGGAGGACCCGGTGGAATCTAGGGGTAAGCCGTAAAGTGCAAATAGACAGACATAAAAAAAGACACTGCATCCATGTCCTCTAATGACCACTAGGTGACACCACTGTTAGTTGTCCTTTGCAAAAGATTGCGCCTGTCCGTACCATTACGTTTCCAATGATAGTCATAACATTTTCAAAGAATCTTTTGCACATGATTTCTTTGGCTGTTGTGCATTTACCATAAATGTGTGAATTGACTCACATTGAAACCTAATGTGGCAAAATCGCACCCTGAACTAGCAGTACTAGCCAGTGCTTGAATTGGAATAAAAAAGGGGACAGTACTCTAAATCAGCAACTGTTTCAAGTCAATTTATTTAAGCAGCCCAAAAACAAGTATTTGGCTCAAAGTCATATAGTATATCCTATAATGCTGGTGTGTTTGTCTCTTTACTTTATATTTTAGAAAGGCTCACTCTACTTAAACAAAATGACTCAGGGTGCATCTGAGATTAGAAAGGTGGGAAGTGGTAAAGTGCTATTTCTATAAGTGGGGAGTGGACCAGTCACCCTCTAGGGGGGTCCGGGGGCATGCTCCCCCGGGAAGATTTTTTTTAAAATATTGAAGTTACAGTAGATGCATCAATCTGGTGCGTTTTGAGGGGGAAATAAAGAGACCATATTTGTTGTCATGCGTCAATCAGGGCCGGACTGGGACAATAAGTCAGGCCGGGAATTATACACCCAGCCAGGCCACTACCTGTTTTTTGTGCCATTTTGCTGGATTTATTTGTCAATATTTACAGCGTTGCTGCCCATAGTGATAGCCCTCTAGTTTAAATCTACTACCCAAAAATAAACATATGGAGATGGGTTACTATTTAAAAAAAATTGCAAATCTATTTAGGAACCTGTCAATGTGAACATATTTTAAGTGGGGGTGGATCTCAAATCTTCTAGGGGGGTCCGGGGGCATGCTTCCCCGGAAAGATTTTTTTTAAATGTTGGACTTAAAGGTGGGGTAGGTACGTTTCAGAAACCGGCTCAAGATACACTTTTTGTTATATTCCATGGAATACTCTTAACATCCCGATAGCAATGAATATCTTAAGTGCTTTGACAAAAGATCCATTAAAAAATGTCATCTGTGGAACCCGTAATACTGTAAAAACTACAACCAATCCGTTTAGCCGGGAAACGGATTGGATTGCCGCCCTGTCTGTCAGCCTTCCATCTCGTGCACGCACAAATGTATCTCGTGCCCTCATTGGGCGTGCCGTCATTGGGCGTGCATTGCAGCAGTACTTCAATGACTCGCCAGCAACAGGCGGCCACTTTCACCATGGCAGAGTTAGGTTCAACATCGTCTACTGGTCGCAAAAGAAAAAATGTAACGGAGCAAATTAAGAACAAAAAGAAAGTGGAAACTAGGAGAAGTCAAACCAGAGTTGCTTTGGCTGTGTAGTATTGCTAACCTAGATGTGTTTAGCTTTGACTGATATGTAACGTTACTGCAGCCTGCTCTCGCGGAGGAGGTGCTCTGTAAGGAAGTCTGAAGGAAGGGGCGGATTCTTTTTGGCTGCGTACTTTCAAATTATAGTGCACTCGAACCGGTTTCTGAAACTTACCTACCCCACCTTTAAATGCATCAATCTGGTGCACTTTGAGGGGGAAATAAAGAGACTACACCCATATGAAACAGAACTGTATACATTTAAATAATCATAAAATCATAAGTATATGGCCATAACCAATAACATACCATATCCAATATGAAAAAACATTGAAACTTGTTTAATTATTTGCTTTTGGTTCATTTATAGTGTGTCTGTGCTCCTGAATCTCCCTCATCTCCCCCTGCTCCTCTTTGAGGCAGCAGCAAAGACTAGTTTTAGCTCTCAACAACTTTATCTTACCTTTTTTCACCTAGTTAACATTTTATTTGTATATATTATTATTATTAAGTACCAGCATTTTACTGAGTACCGGCACCTTGCACTCAGAAGTGCCGGTACTGCGTACCGGTGAGTACCGGCCCAATTCAAGCACTGGTACTAGCACTATCTAGTAGAACTATTTACATTTAAAGTACGGTCCTTGTTGTTGTTACACCTATTGTGTCTAACTTTAGTGTTTTATTAATGTTTTTTTGGTCTGTATTGCATGCATCCATACATGCAGTAGTGCTCCACTTTGGGATTTTTCTTCCATCCGCTCAGCAGAATACTTTAAATTAGAAAAAAATTACTGGTCAATGAAACAAAGCTCTTCCCATGAAGGCATCGGGTTTTAGAAGGTTCATTGCAGCTACAGAGAGGACAGCCAGAACTGAAGGAGTAGGAGCAGAGTTTCTCGTGTGGACTCTGCACCGTCCCTTTCATGTAGCGAAACCACAGGACCCGTCGAGAAGCAGCTCTGTTTCCTCTTGACGTCAGAGCTGCATGCACTGAACCTCATATCACCAGGGCGGATCGATCATTCTCTCCTCATCTCATTATTACCATCTCATGTCCAAGCATTTATGATTCACTTGAGCATGTTGATGTGATATCAAGTGTTTACTTGTCTGCATTTATTATTATTATGTCCACAGGGCTCCAGGTTTGTGCTTTGGGGAAAAGGCTGAGCTGAGTCAAACATTTCCGTTGTTCGGACCATAAAAAACGTATCCATTTTATGAATACCTTTGGTTTCAAAGTGACAGAGAACATTAGGTTTTTAACAGGCCTTGCACACCTTTCACCTCCTCCCTTGTGCACGTAGGATTTTACCGCAGGTTACACTAATAAAAGGGAACAACAACAAATATATTTTGTTGCCAGTAGGATTCATTTTATTGTTCATTCAAAATATCCCAACATTGTTGCTAGTTGCACATGAGTCCAGGAGGTTTTAATTTTACTGTAGGGCTTTGTCTGTAGAGTTTTAGAAGTATATTTATGATCATGTTACATGTGTACGTAGCCACATGCTGAATTTGCATTTTGTATTAAGTATTGCTGTATTGAAATGGGGGAAACACAGAAGACATGCTAAAAACTAAACTGCCACGATGGTATGAGAATTGAATTACAATTTCACTAGACAATGTTTCATGCTAGTCTCAAGAGAGCACTGACGTTTCCCTTCACTCCACACTCACCTTATGTACCTAATTGGGACATCTATGTTTTATTTCTGCCATGAACAGCCATATGCAATTCAAAAAGTGATCCACCCAATTGACCCTCTGGCTAGCCCAGAAGTCACTCCTGTTACCAGAAAACTATCAACTTCACTAAGTTTCTAACTTCATTTGACAAGACTACATTTAAAAACATCATGGTAATGTTATGATTAACTTAGGACCATTAAACATTTTACTAAATACAGCTATAGTTAACCTTTTTTTTTTTTTTTAGGTCAATGGCACCTCTGGTATCACCTTCTAACAGCTAATAACTAGCATTACTATGACTTTTTACCAAATGACAGGGTCTTGTGATATACCTACCTGGTTGTATAACACATTTTGGAACACAATTTTTTAAGCATCTCTTGCTATCCTTTAAGGAACTATTAAGTTATGTGTTGTTCAGTCTTACTTGTGCACCATTTACCAATAACATGATGTGAAATGACAACGGGTCATACCTACGGGGTCAATTTGCTTTAAACAGATGGATTATCAAAACTTCTGAAAATGAACTATTCCAGATTCCTTCTGATGTTGAAATTGGGCGTCCAGCAGTTTTAGAACATTTTAAAATCTTACACGAGCCCCGATTAACAACGTTGGAATGTGAAGCTATTTTTCTGTTGTGGCCCCATGGGGTATTGCAACTTCCAGGATCAACACAAGTCACATCCTGGCAAATTGGAAATAAATGTCTTATAAACTAGCATGTGTCAAATGTGTCATAAGGTTTTTCTGATCTGATGGATCTATCTGCAAGGTGACATTGTTTGTTCTTTCTGGTTTACGATGCAACAATGCTACGTTTAAAGTTTGGTCAGGGTTAAGGAAATCTCCCTAAATAATAATAAAATTGGGTAAATTACCAGGTTTGTGGTCAAGGTTGAATATAAGCGACTCTTGGACGAAAACTGGAAACAGACAGCGGCGTCACATGTCTGATGCTTTTATGAAGTAAACTTTTTTGACTCACCTTTCAACTCCCTATGTGGCTGATACTGCTCTATAAGAAAGTCAAGAAAATGTGTCCTTTCCTCCATAATTACTATGCCTGCTTTGTCACTTGAACATAAACATATGTTGTTTTTCTTGGGATGGTCTCTTAGGGGCATTTAGAGGACATTAACTTCACAGCTCTGTAAGTTCACACGAACTCAGGGAACTCAGAATTCAAAGCCTGAGCATACAATGACATTTTTTGAAGAGGGAAAGTTTGCAATCCTGACACGTAGCAGGTGATTTAACATAACTTAATGTTTGCTCCAATACCTCTAATTCTGCCAATAAGGGCTCTTTTAACCCACCCTCCCCCATGCCTGCCTGCCTGCCCCCACCTCCAGCACTGCCACCCAGTATGTCCCCTCTCAGAGGCCGGGAAAAATAAAGGGGCTCTCTAGCAGCCAAGGCAGACAGATTTTCCACTGGTTTAATGAGAATCACAGACAGAAGAGAGGAAATGTGCAGGGTATTTATAGAAAAACGAGAGGAATGCAAGCCCCCTAATTGTGCTTAGTCTATCTCTCTCCAGCAGGACCTGCTCAACACTGCTTTTCTACATGGGCCCAAGCGTGTGGAAGTAGGAAACATGGGAAACAAATACTGGTATCGACACCAGGTGTGGCAAAAGCTCTGGTTTTTGTAGAAAATCTGCTAATTTCGGTCGAATTTGGTGGGTTGATTAACGCGTATTCTTGCATGTCAGGCAGTGTGGATAGGCTCTCATAACTGATTGGGTTATGAGTATTTAAAAAAAAAACTGAACTGTGTATTACTGCTGCTTAGTGTCAGCATCTTAGCAATGTGACTTTGAGCATGTTAGCATTTAGCTCAAAGGGGCCTCATGCAAGAAGCAACTCAAGGGCTAATTTCCAAATCATTTTGTTGGTATTCACCAATTCACCACTTTTGTTCTCTTCTATGATTGGAGAAACATTTACAAGTGGTCGAGATAAAAATGTAACAATCCACTAAGTGTTTTTCTAAGGTAAGGAACATAAAACAAATGGCAAGATATACATGTTGAATTAAGTATCATAATACAATGAAATTATAACAATAGTTGTAAAAAATGTTACAAGTTGTGAATGGATCCAATTTAAACCATTGATCTATTGATGGATGATATTGTATGCATGCAGTTTCTGAACTGCATTAAATTCCTATTCTTTAATATTTTTATTTGGTGGCTTCGCTCCAATTGTTGGACATGTGCCAGAAGCACCTGTCCTTATTTAGTGTTACCTATGCAACAAAAACTACGACAATTGCTGATCAGGTATGATTCATTACTCAGCTGTCATGGGTAAGAGCAGATTTGGATGCTTTGTAAAAAACAAAAAGTTAAATTCTAAGTATCAAAGAAAGTTGCTGCATGAGGCCCATTGTACAGCTCATTGATTGGAAACCACTTCCTCCATTGCACATTTAATACCCCTTATATTAAATAAAGCCAATAGTTTACTCTATACTAAACAGTGTTTTCAGAAACAGAATAAATATAAATTATTATTTAGTCAAGTCAAGTGTCGCGCTTTGACAACGACTTGTAGTTAAGTTCGGAGGAAACAGAAGGACTGATGCACTTCCTGTCTTCACTATCCTCCCCTGGGACTCATCTGTGAAGCTGACCTCTGAATCAGATTATCTTTTCTGCAAGTTGGTAACTGATGACATTTTCTTACAAATGTATGGTAATCAAACTCTTGCGTGGGGGATTTCTTTGCTGAACTCATATAGATGTCAACGCATTAGGCCTAGTTAGAGAAGCTTAATAAGTTACAAACAAGCTTTGAATGAAGACGACAAAGTTCCAGTTTCATCCGCAGTGAATGGCAACTCAATCAAAAATGTCTTTTAAGTTAAATCCAAACATGTTAATTAACACAAGAGCATATATATTTGTTTCCATTGCAAAGATTTTCCATTTTTCCTTCTTTTCCTCTCAGGAGGTAATCATTTTGAAGTGGAAGTCAGGTAAAACAGGCATTTAAAAAGATCCAAACAGCCCATCTGGGTGGGAAAAATCTCTGCCGCTATTTTACACATGTATCGTGTGTTAAATGTCTACGCAGAGCACATTCTCTGGAGGTTGTAAGGGTTAACCTCCAAGTAAACTCTTAATGGATATTAATTCAGCATCCTTACCCGAATCCGCACGACCCCTTTCTTGTTTTTGATTTTAGCAAAATCTAAGAGATGAGCGAATAGCCTTAATGAAACGCACACTCTTTCCAAGGTGCAGCAAATAGCTTGCAGCGTGACTGTGTGTTTATGTCATGTTTGTCCTTTGTTGTCACTAAAACATTGTCCCCTCCACCGGCGCTGTTCTGCAAGGTGCACTCAGGGAAAGAGGCTTTCGACTTCAAAGTGGATTCCTAGCAAAAAGCTATCAGTGGAATCAGACTCATCTTAAGTCAGTGATTAAATACATTAAACAAGACTTCATAATCAGTTGAATTAGGTGGATAATACATCACAGGGGATGAGCAGCATGGAAAATAAGTGTAATCTACTTCGGTGAATAACACTCCCAAACACAGGAACGTAATGCAAGAGCATGTGCTGTCAACGTTATGTCATTTTGCATGCAACCAGGCGCTCAAAGCATACACATCTGTGAGTCCAAGACTGGTGGTGTAAAAACACCCAAACATCGGGAATGTTTGGATTTCTCTATAATGAGGTATGATGATAGATTGAGCTAGTGAGGACTACAGGATATTTAATATTGACCAATGGGAGCTTCTAATTTAGGATTGTTATTCCAGTAGTCCTGCTCCCTAGGCAAAAGTGCTTTGTCATTTCTTTATTTATTCTGCAGGGCCACATGGTGGTATTTACCCTCAAACAGACAGCGGAACGGGAAGGCTGAGAGATTGGATCTCAGTATTTACTAAACAGGGCAGTAATACACCTGTTTTTGCCCTTAATCTTTGCCTGACCCCTTGCTGTCCTTTTGTCTTCCTGTTGTGTTGAATGCTACGGAGCCCTAAAGGGACATGGAAAAAAAAGAGAGAGAATTTTATTTTTTGGGATAACGGGTTAGTATCTCGTGCGCACAAGAAACTAACCCGTTATCCCTACTTTATTTTTTTCTCTCTCTTTTTTGAGAAAGTTACCGGTGGGCCAAGGAGGAAGTGGAGCGCACAGGAGACAACCATTTAATTGGGGAAATGGTAGTGCATACATTATTTGAGATATATTTCGAACTCAGACTTAATTTTAAGGACATTTCGGTTGACAGTTCACTAGCCCCCCCCCCCCCCCCGTTGACAGTTTACGTGGGCTGGGCTGGGTGAGATTCCCGGGCTGATTTTTAGTCCCAGTCCGCCCATCATGCGCCTTGGTAACCGGACATCTCCTTCATAAAACTAATAATAATAAAATCTCTCTCTTATTTTTTTCATGTCCCTTTAGGGCAGGGGTGCCCACACTTTTTTGGCTGGTGAGCTACTTTTGAAATGACCAGCTAACCGAGGTCTACCAACCAAAAATAAAATCTCAAATTGCAAGGGTTGCTGAATAACACGTTTTATTTTTACATGGGATAACTACAATAGGGCTGCAACAAACGACTAATTTGATTATCGATTAATCTATAGATTAATGAAACGATTAATCGACTGTTCGGACTACTGCTGTGTGCCTTGCACAATTTCTCAAACGCTCTTATTTAGCCATCAACTTTTAGATTTAGTTTGAGGTTGTTTTAGGCATGTGGAAACTAACAATGAAGACAATAAAGATGAATACTTGATTCAAAAATACATATATTATTAAATTAACTGAACAAATTGTGAACAAAATTAACATTGCTTTTTATTTGAATTAAATAAATAATATTTCACATCAAAAGAAACAACAATGTTTTAACAAATCGTATTAAATAATGTGATGACAGAACTGTAAACAGAATAGCTGAAACTTTAACAAAAATAAATAACTCAGTTACTAAGTCTAATCATTAACCCATGTTTGTATAATGTAGTTAACTCCGTGTGTTGCTGCTAGCATACATAACACCTGACGTGGAAACGTTAATCGTGGATGGGGCTACAGAGCTACTAGAAAGACAGTCGAACCCGGTGCATTCCTCCGTCTGAATGTGGTGCACTTTTGCTAAATGTTTAGACAAATTGCTCGTGTTACTGCCCTTACATGCTAAACACTTTTGGTGACGAGCATTGTCCACCTCAAGACGGGTAACATGTAACCACACCTTGGAGCGCTTCTCTCCACCATCTCCTCCGTGTGTTGCTGCATGTAGCAGCTGCGTGTGTGTAAACTGCCCCGCCCCCTTGCAAACAGACGGGGGAGAGAGAGATCTCTTCTGGATTGGAAAGATAGAAAATACACCGACCATAGACGCATTTGTTTGTCTTTTTGCATGTTAGAAACGAGTTGGCGACACTAAGACCAAGAGATAATGTTTGTGTAGCAATAATACATGACCTTTCTCTTTCTCAACTCGCTACTCGGAGGGAAGTCGCTGTCATATGCCTTGTGAACACTCCGATAATGCCTCTCCACGTTACCTTTCTTTGGCAGAGCGACGCTTGCTTTACAAATAAGGCAAATAACCTTTGAATGTGACATCACAAAAAAAGATTCTCCCTCCCATTCTGTGTGGAAGTGGTATGTCTTTAGCTTTTTGCTCGTTCCCGCACTCATTTTGTTGTTTGTCTCTCCCGGCACTTGACTGATTTTGTATCGCTTTGCATTCTGGGTTAACAGACTGGAAAGCAATAGGTCGCTTTTTCTGTCAATCAAGTAAACTCCTGAATTAAGTGGCAGGGAGGCCAAGGGAGGAGGAATCAAAAGCTGTTTTGTCTATTTTAACGGAGCTGGATTTTTTTTTTTTATGAATGACTCGCGATCTACCAGCATTGCCGACCGCGGTCGACGTACTGGGCACCTCTGCTTTAGGGGCTCCGTAGAATGCCATTCCTAATTCCCCCTTTTTTTTCAAAGTAAGGTGGCCAGTTCCTACTTCTTAAAGAGGTAATCGTTGCAGTACAAAGTGAGCAGAGAGACATTTGACAGAACATTGAAGAAGAGCTCACACAGCTGTAGATTGTCGATGAATGATGCCTCATTGTGTTTCTCTAGCCTGACATAAAAGCATTATGTCTGGTGCTGTTGTGTCTAGTGTTGGGTCCATATAAAAAGCCAAAGACATTAGATGAAGTGACGTAACATGCGCACACCTTTAGTTTCTCTCGAAAGATTGGTTTGATCACAACTCTGCGTCACTGGTTTTTCCTGTTATTGTCATCAGGATAATCAGACAGAACATTATTTTCTAGATTCCTCATCTTTTTTTAAGTGTCTTCTTTATTTCTTTGTGTACTTGGGCCACTCAGTAGTTTCCCTAAACGTAACTTTGTACAGGAAGCCAAGAGGTGAAGCAACAACAAGTACAAAAAATGACATCTGAGCGATTAGGTCAGTCTGTGTCCTCGCCCTGATGTTCTGTTCAATAGGTATGAACTAATTCCAAATTGTGATCCCAGACCAACAAGTTGTTTTGAAATGTTTTCCATTTTAAAAGTGATTCACTGAAAATCTCTTTTTGAAGCACTGCAGGTGAATATTCGACATTGGCAGATCAACTGGATGCATTTCAATAAAAAGAAGAAAAAAAAAAGCTTTCGTGGCAACAGTGCAGAGATAATGATATTACTGTAGTGCGGATGGATACGTTTTTCTCCCTTTGATTCTTTGAGATCTGTGTTTTATTCCCCGTATGGTCCACTGAACCGGATCAGTTCAGGTCAACCATGGTAAATTGTAATAAGAGTTTCCTTTCCCAAAGGTTACCTCAGAACTTATGCAGTACTTCGACACAAGAATAATCAAAAGTTCAGCTAAATGTTTAAGTCTTAAACCTTAAGTTTTAATTTGAGTATCAACCTTATTTTAAAGGGGCCCTATTATGCAAATGTTCCGGTTCATATTTTTATTTTTATACAGTGACATGTCTCCATGCTTTAAAGGGCCCATGTCATGGCCATTTCTACTGATCATATTTCCATTGTTGAGGTATACTAGAAAACATTTGAATTGTGCATTTTTCCAAAATCACATTGGTTTCTCATATAGCATCTCAGTATAGTATGTGTATTCACCAGGTATTCACTTGCACTGTGGTTTGACCCGTTAAAGAGTACGGTTGACTCACAGCACTTTTGACAGTTTCGTTTCCTGTCCTGAAACCGCTTATAACGTGCACCACATAGTAAAAAAAGTCCCACAAGCATTGCAGTTTGCTGTTTGTGGCCTAATAAAAACTTCAATGATTTATTTTTTGATTAAGAGTGTTTGTATTTCATTCCATTCATTGATGTACATTATGTTTCCATTAGTTTCTCATTCAGGGTGTTGTCTTAATCAAGGTAATAATGGAAATATTGCAGTCCATGTAAATATTATGTCTGTGTACAGCTGCCAAGAAAAAGGCCTGATATTTGGCCAGATTATTGTCATCTCCAAGGATGGCTATGGGGAGTTATAAAATAAGCACAAAATGTGATCTATTACATTTAGAAATGCTTTTAAAGACCCTGACAATGAGACAATAAAAAATATAACTCTTAGAACAAAAAACGTTTTGAATCTAAGTCAGAGAAAGAAAGTCTGGCCTGACTTGTTACGTTATTCAACACATTTCCTCCTGATCTCACAGCTGTAAAGGTCATTAGCAAACAGTTGCACGGGAACCGCAGGCACTGCCAAAAGCTCTGCTGCAGCTCCTGCTGTACATCCTGGGGTCACGGCAGGCCTCTGGGCCCGGATCCATCGGAGTTCTGAGACTTAAACAAGACACTCTCAAACACAAGAGCTTCTGGTAAGGACAGATCCAAAAGACTGCACAGGGTCATTGCTGCTGATTCATGACATGAGATCTTAACAGTAGGAAGTCAATAGCTTGCGTTGGCACTTTTATATTAATCTTGGCCAAGTGCAGCCTGAAGAGCGAAGGGTGTGAGGTAGAGCTGCAAAATGTAGACTAAACCTGGAACATCAAATCGCAACGTGCTTTAGACTTAACTGTCTAAATAATTGACAAGACTAGAAACCAACAACGTAAATCATGAACTATATCAAAAATAGCCTTCCATAGCCATACACCTTGCGTTTGAACGCCAATGCAATCAAAGCTTCAATTCTTGCTGCCCTGTTAGGCTGTAGTTAAATGCTAATGTTAAGCATGTTACAGTAACATGCTTACAGTGAAAAAGTTATGCTGGCGTTTAGCAGGTATAACATAGCAGGTGTAGTTTCGTGGGCATGTTAACAGTCAAATTCCAGAGACTTTGGAGACCTGTATTTTGCCATCGTATCTGCTAACATACTTGAACTCAACCTGAAGTCTTTACGCTTGACTCACTACTTCAATTGAACTTGCCATAACATATTTTCACACAAAGACTGCAGAAATTGAGGACACCTATAGGTATTTTAAAGAGCAATTGTGGAGCTTAAATTTGGCAGCTAAGGCCATATCCTGGCCAATCTAACAATGGGCATCGTAGGTGAAATTGAGACATCCAGGTTGACACAACAGACCCCACAGCAAGCGGTAAGCAATCTGAGATGTGGCACCCACCTTTCACATAAAAACGTTTTGCGTATTAGGCTCTAAATATGGGTATTTCAATATGGATTTTTGGGAAATTGTCTCACCGTTGGAGCAAACCTCAAGTGGCCATTTGAAGAACTGCACTATTTACCCTTCCGCATGGGCTGTACTGATCAGCCCTGAAGGATTTTGACTAGCTTTTCCACTGTAGTTCTAGCCCCAAAGGGACTAGACGTGCAATGCTAGAGTAGAGGACTTCATGATTCTAGTGTTCAACGGTGTAAAAATCTTTTTCTTTTGTGATCAGCTTTCTTGTCTGTGCCAATTAAAAGGCTCCTATCAAGCACAACCATATTTTTTTTTACTTAAAAAACTTTACTGAGCATAAAGCTAATGTTTAAGATATCTTTCTCTTAGTAATGACGAAACATGAGAGGAGCAGAAAATACTTTGATACTAGTCAATCCTCAATCAATCATATAAATGCAGGTATTGACAGTAACCCTCTCAATTTATCTACTGAAAATTCCACTGTGATGTTAACATGTAATACACTTAACGCACAACTAAATCATCAGATGAGGGTTTCCAAATACATTTGCAGTAGAAGATGGCCAATGCTGCACGCTGATCAGTGTGTTGCCATAACACACCAGGTGCCTGTCATGTCATTGTGACTGTGTTTACCAGCAAAGGCCAACATGCCATTTCTATTGCCACCATAGTGCCCGTGATGACATACATTCTTTTGAACATATGGAGCTACAACAGTAATGCTTACAATAAAAACACCACTTCCCAATTATGTTGGGTCAACTACAGACATCAACTCTAAGAATGGCATTACAACAAAAGGGCCATGGTGATGAAAGTTGACTTTAAAGTCTTTGAAAATCATCCTTTAACTTTAACTGACATTAGGACCTAATAATTCCAATTACATTCTTAGTAATTTATTAACTGGTTTCTTTCTGTATTGCTAAGGAATGTCTTGCTTCTCTCCCTATCAATAATATTGTTAACGTTGACTGTATTTGCACCATTGCCAAGATACACCAAGTCTGCATGTGTGCACTTCTCTGCTGTCTGCATTTGAAGCATTCATTCCAGCAAATTCTGACCTCCACTCGCAACCCCGACAAGCTTCCCCCCCGAGGGCTTTAGTTATTCAGCGTCTGCTGTTTGTCCCTGTGTTTGCTCGATGTGCACAGTCGGCTCTGGTGACTCTTCAGAGACCACACGGAGCCCCAGATAGTGTTGATACAGTTGCCTAACCTGAGGCTTGACAACAGCCCCTGAAGAGAGGGGCCAGAAGAATGGATTTGGCCCCTGGCACTGACCTTTTTCCCTGCTCACCTACCCCCCAGACCGAAGAGGCCGAGGCCCTCACAGCTTCGCATTCAGTTCCAGTCCTGCTGGCCATATCCTACTGGACTGTATTCTCCAAATGGACAATGATTATTTACCTGCGGCACGGGCGCTGTTTGATCCGATGTTGCCTCGGAACCTCTTCCTGGAACCGTCCCAGACATGTGACAAAATCACACCAGTCATGAGGAACATGACCTGAGATCTGAAGCCGGTGACATTCTTGCTTTGTTCCAGCTGAGCAGACTTTACATCATAATAATTATGTTTAAACAGAGGAATACATCCAGCTATATCTGGGTGGAAACCATGGAACCTTCTAAGCAATGAAATGGATTTGCACAACACACAAGACCACCCTTTAGCGAAGGAAGTAGTGTAGATCTCTCGCACATGAAGGAAAATCTGAGTCATTGCTCAATTCCAATAAATCAGTTTAAATCAGATCAGAGTCCAAGCACATGCCCGCTGTTACACTGAAGAATTTACCACAATTACATAAGTGAGGATACATTGTAAATGTTCCCTGCTCGGCTGTCGGATTTGAAACAATTGAAATTGAGTGACACAATGATTCTTCCTGCCACTTCTTATTTATTTATTTATTGTGTCACAGTTATTACAGGACAAAAAAAGACAAGTACACAAAAAACTAAAAGAGATTATACAAAGTTAGACGAATGACAAAGAGAACAATGGCACAAAAGACAATGCAAGAATACAACCGACTGTTTGGTATGTATTTAGTATCTGATCATAATTGTGATCCCGATCAACGGCTACTTTGAAACAAAGTCTCAAATGAAAACCAACTTCAGTCCAACACCGACACCTCGTAAAAGTCCTGATAAAAGACCTTAAAAACTGGAAAAAAAAGAAATTCAATTGTAACTTTGGAAACACATTGTCTCGAGCTCAGACATCAGCTGACTGCATGTCAAAACTAGAAGAGTATAGACCTCCGCCAAAGCCTTTCCCAAAAGTGCAAAATAAAGCGTGTATCCGCCCTGTGATTCAGATCCGCTCCAATATTTAATGGGTTCTTCCTTGGCCCGTGCTACACAAATTTCAAAGAAATCTGGCAAGTCGTTTTTCCAGAATCCTACTGGACAAACAGACAAAAAACCATTCCAACATATTGAACGGAATACATAACCTCCTCGATTCTCCTTATAGTCTGATCCCAAGTTTTAAAGAATATTCGGACATTAAAGTAAAGAGGTTGACATTCAATGCCGATTTAATTGTAATTAAATAGTCTTGATTTGATTGGCAGGTATTAAAACTGTACAAAAAATATATGCTATACTTACCTGAAAAGGAATATCACTGCACTCTCTGGGAAATTGGGTGAGATCATGAACTATGCTGTAAATGATTGTGTGCCCATCACTGTCTTTGAGCAGTAGAGAATCAGTAAAGTAAACTAATACCTAAGTCCATTCCATGGCTGTGTGGTTACTCATAGAAAAGTAGTTGCATCTGGGAGGTTTTAGCTACGTTTGCAGCTCGGCTCTACAGATGCCAATGTCGAAATGTTGGTCACTGAACCAACCCTGTCCGGACTAAAATATCTAAACAAATATTGGATTGTTCGCAATTGAATTTTGTGCAAAAATATTTGGGGTTCACAGAGGCAAGCACCTTCTGACAAACTGTTAACTTCTTTTGCACGCCACCAGCATCTTATAATTTTTTGGTTGAGAATAAAATGTCTCAATTAGTGTTTCATGGATTGATGTGAACTTTTGATATAATGTATACCCTTGTCAGGATTCATTGAAATAGCGTCAACTTTTTACCTATCACCATCAGGACAAATCTTCTGGTTAAGAATTTTGGATCCTGACCAAATACATAAAAAACTGATCCTATGCAAATGTTGGCATGCTAACCAGCAATAAACCAATAGTGTGGCCACATTATTGTGAGCATACTGCCTTTATTATTGCAGCTGGTGTTTTATTTCAAAAACACTTTCCCGATAGTATTGCACTGCTTCAAATGTCCTTAGTATAATCTTCATGACTTGATATATGAATAAAAAATGAAGACAAAGACACACACAATGGCTTGTGCTATAATTTTATCTTGATCAGTGGGCTCTAATAAGAAGATCTTTGATGCTTCAATCAATAACTCATTATTCATCGACAGCGTTGCCAGATACAAGTATTAAAACTGCGATGAAGACCCCACCAACTGTGACGATTTTGTCCCCCATGTCACTGAAGACCTTTGATGCTTCAATCAATAACTCATTATTCATCGACAGCGTTGCCAGATACAAGTATTAAAACTGCAATGAAGACCCCACCAACTGTGATGATTTTGTCCCCCATGTCACTGTGACTACAGTTGTTGCTTTGTTTATTTGTGTTGTTCCTCTCCTCCTCATCTTTATTTTCTTTCCCTCAGCTGTTTCCGGTCGTAAGTTGATTTCCCATTTCTATCTGGAAAAAAGGGGCTGCTTTTTCCGCTTGGCCACTGCTGTGTGTCGTTAACTGTGTGTACGGACATCATGAATCTTGTTTTAGATACCGGGGAGCTGCTTTAGTGAAGTCAACTTTTTCCCCCTTCAACTTATTAAAAACAGCACCTCGGGTAAGGTGTCCAGGATGTCTTGGAATTCTACCGAGGCCGGCGTACTTAGGCTGCACATGTGTAGACTCTGCGGTTTCCCCACAATGCTTTGCACACGGACCAATTTCCAAATCTTTGGCGGAAATCACGCTTCACTTAAGGCGGGGCCTCGCATATGACGCACACCTGCACACCTGTTAGCCTGTTCCACAATTCTTCGTTATCCGAGGCTAGGAAAGATTCTTGCCTCGCTTCTGAAGCAACTGACTCGGAGGTACATGTGCTACCAAGCAAGCTTCCTCGACATTGAGAAACACCCAGAGGGTGAAAAGAGGTGCTCCAGCACAGGCAGTATGAGAAAAATAAAGAGCTTTTGGAACATTAAAGCATGGAGATATGTTCCAGTAGAAGCACAAAAAATAAAAATATGAACCTGAAAATAAGTATAATACAGCCCCTAAAAAGGAATACACACTGTATATTATAAAGATCTTTACAAAGCCAAAGCTTCACAGTGGTCAAGTGGCCTTCTAGATTTTAATGGGTGTAATAAGTTGTTTTATTTTTATATATATACATGTGGCCTATATCAAAGAAATACATTATTTTCTGAGAAGACAACTTAATTAAATTAATTATGTTTAAAGTTTAGATTATTGATGGATATATTTTAACATAAACAACCAGAGCCAAGAAATGGAAAACACTGAATTGACATTCACAAGACATAATCTGCTCAAAATGCATGCAAACCACAGCAGTTATTCCATTCACTTGCTAACTGTACAGTTTATTAACGTTATGTGTTGAATATAATATATTGATGCACTATGTCACATGTGATGATAGTTCAATGATAGAGATGTGTGAAAAGTGCTTATGTTGGCAACACGTGCCCCCAGCTGCACATGCTGCTCGTCCTCCTGGGATGTCACAGAGCTCCTGAACAGGTTTACCCTGGGGAGAAGCCAAAGCAGGTCAATGACCCAGTCCCTGGGGCCATCAGTGATAATGCTATGCACTGAACGAGCACTGAACCACTAAGAGCAGCCTCTGTGAAACTGCATCCGGGCCTGATGGACTCTTCATCGGCCGCAATCTTTAACTGAAAACCAACCACATTGGCACAATCGATGTGCTTTAAAAGCCATATGCAAAATCATCTCTGTCCTCCTAATAAATTCCTCATTTGAACACTTTGAAGAATGTGTGAAGCCATGTTAGTTATGATTACCTTTATACATTAAGCTCAATAAGTTGTGGGTTCTACCCCCTTAGGTTCTGCTCTAGGCCCCTCCCCAGGGAGGGAATGAGGTCATGTTGTTCAGGAACCAACTCATCTATCAGGACAATGGACCACTCGTCACTTCCCAGGGCGCAGTGCAGAGTCACACTGGGCATCAATGTCCATATTTTCTTTTTATTTCTGATACCATGAAACTGCTTCCTTTCTTGGCGAGTGATGAAGGAAAGAAATGGTAACACCCAAAAGTAACCAGTGCCACCCTACTGTAACAATAAAGTGAGAGGCTACTTAGGTATTTATAACGATTGATACCAATGATGAAAAAAACGACCCCCTACAATAAAGTAAGATATTTCCTCTAAGTTTCTTATTGGTTGCTTTTTTAAGAAGTTGGAGTAGCACATGAAAACCTTGTTGTACGCTGGGTGCGGCTGACTCATCTCACACATTCAGAACATTTAGCGGTTAAAGCCCAAGGATGTGGACCATGAATTATTTATTTTTTTATCAAGGGAACATTTACATAATTGGCCTCAGGAAACCAGACTAGTTTCATTGTCCAGATTATGATTGGTTGATTAAAAATAGACTGACACAAGTCTTTTCCTTTTTTTTTTACAATAACCTGGACATTTGTCAAAGGAACATTTGCTCCCTCTGAACTTTCGCTGGTGTGACTGAGAAGATTGACAACACCTGAGGTGGATTTGAAAGGATAACACATTACTCAGATCTTCACAAAGCAATTTAAAATAGATGCCAGTGTCACTGGTTGTTGACCGCAAATCTGTGTTCAATTCGGCAGGAGGAGAGCTACGTTAGCTGTTAGCAGTCTGTAGGCAGCAACATCAAGCTTGGCTAAATTAGGGAGCTAACAGCTAATGCTAACAGAAGTTGCATTGAGTAACATTATTATCCATTCAAGCTTGATTTAGTCAAATAGAGTTTGGTGAAGGTAAATTGTGACATACCCAATTTGATTTGTTCAAAAGTAATATTGAAAAATTAGTTTTTGGCAAGACATTATATACAGTAGGGTTAGGGTTGGAAAAATATTTCAAATCAAATAGACATCAGAGAGGCCAGTTTAAATAATATATAGAAAATAGTATGCAGAGAGTGATAAAGGAGTTTAAATGTAGTAATAAGGGATTTATGATATTTCTTTTCTTTTTATTCTGTTATTGAATCTGGCATAAAGAATTGTGGAATCACAGGTATTGGTATACGACTAGTACATTTCTACTACTGTGACCATTGTCGGGTTAATAATATTAGTCATGAATGAAAAACATGAAGTACTGATGTTCATCTGTTTTCTGCAGGCATACAAACTTGATCTGAGCTGATAATTTCTCATGTCTTTGACAAGTTTTCTTTTTGCAATAGTTGTCCATGCTGTTGACAAAGTGATTAATTAGTTTGATTTAAGATGCATCATAGGGGACCAATAATGTTATGTATTATTGATACTGCAGATCAGAGCACCAGGGCTGGGTTGCACACCACACATATTTGTTTCTACCCCCACCTCTCTGACCACACTGCATTTACAGCAGCAGCCCACTGTGGACCACACCACTGACATTCCAGCTGGGTCTCATTTGCCCCCCCCCCCCCTTCTGTAAATTGTATTATTATTTTCAATCATAACTGTTTCCTCTTGCGGTTATGTTAATATCTGGAAATATAATCCTGCAGCCTCAGATCAGTCAGAAGTGTTTGCGTGGTACGTGATTAAGGGTGCCTGGCGAGTATGAAGTCAGGCCTTCGCGTGGGTAGGCAGAGACAGCAGCAGTGGCAAGACCTTCCAGGAATATCTCAAATAAATCAGGTGTGATAGCTGAGTGGAAAATACTGCCCATTTTCCATGTCCACTTTCCAAATATTCCCTCTCTAACAAAAGCCAAGGTTTAACACCTTTTCATCATAGAACACTTCGGCTGGTATTTCGAACAAGAAAAGAAAGGTTTTTTCTGCGACATCTTTTTCCACTGGTCTGTTTGTTGTACTTTCCCAGGCAACAACCGAATCATCAGTTTACGCACCTCCGTCATACTATCAGCCATTCCCCCTTCTCCTGCTCTCATCCTCCACAAGCTTTTCCAATACATTCACAACAACACTCTTTGAGTAATTGTAGTGGTTAACACAGCAGGCCAGATACCCAAACAGGAAACTAAATGAAATGATTCCGATCAAGAAGGATTGGCTTATGGAAACAAGGCAAGAGGACACATGAAAAGAGGGTCAAAAAGTGCACTGCTGAAGTCCGCTTCCCGCCGCTGATGGTTTTGATTGCAGTGATTAAAAATGGACATGCCCAAAGTCACACACTCATCTTGATTTTATAACAGCCACGATTTAATCCTGTGGAATTATTTTTAGCTCCGTCTACCGGTGTTATCAGAGTTCTCCCGGTGACTGGATTCAGCTGTGTGGGATTATGTGGAGGTGAGAGACGGAGGTCTTTGCATGCAGACGGACCCAGAGTGCGGTCATGAAGAGGTCTCCGTATCCAAACTGGGGCTGCTGCCATTAGAAGCTGGTCGTACCGTTGGCCTATCAGACAGTGTTGATGTTTGGATGGAGCAAATGTAAATGGAGTGTAATTTTTGGATAACAAATCTCAACTCTCTTTCTCTCTCTTTTTCTTGTCATCTTCTGCCAGTGATATCGATTCTGCAAATTAGTAAATATTGTCTTGTGAGGCTTTACAGAGTGAAGTGGATTAGATCATTTTCCTTTCAGAGCTTTCCGTGCCACGTTGACCTGTCATTGCTTTGGTGACAAATTAATTAATTGTCTCATTTTTTGAGGTTTTGTTGTTGAGTTGCGATGGGAAACAATAATAGGAAAGTGATGGGAGGTGAAACGGAGTACCTCAAACAGCTTGTCCCAGTTTGGCTGCACGCAGTTTGAAGCAAAGGCCATTCGCTAAAGTCATTTGCTGACGGTTCAAGTTTTGCTATAGGGAAGGTGGTTTGGTTAGTTTTGTCATGGATTTACTCTACCAATGAGTAGTAATTGACATGTGTGGTATTGATGTCATTTTCAGTTAATAATGAGGTTGCAGTAGCTGTTGCCAAACATAATGTTGCTGATTCGGCATTCTGATGGTCTTATATCATTATTGCAGTTTAGATAGCTATTATGCTTATAGGATTAAGCAAATCAAAACAGTTCAGCCCCTCTCTATCTTTCTCTCCTATTTGTCTTCAGCTGTACTTATAATGTGTATAAAGCCGCCCCCCAAAAAAAGTATAAGGATAAATTCTCAATACCCTTCTATTTAATAATAGTCTAAGCCTATAACAATGTAACACATTATTGCTCATTATCCCGCTTTTTTTCACATTCTAAATATACCAACCACTTGACTTACTTTGTTAACCTGTTAAGGACTGAGCCTGTTTTGCAGGTTTCGGCTCGAAAATGACATTCCCAGAACAAATGACTATATCTTCACTTCTAAAAGGGGTAAATTAATAATCTTTTCTCTCAAAGCAATGTCTGTGAGTTGGATATAGAAAAGTCAGAATCAATATAGATGTTTTTATTTTAAAGTAAATTCAGATTGACATAGTAAAACAATGTAAATTATAGTTTCCGACCAAACCTTGAATGATGGGATAGTAGACTAAAAGCTTTAGGAATCCAAACTATAACATATAATAAGTAACCTGTATCAAGATTGTTGCCATTTTTTTTAACCTTTTTAGAGAGATTTGAAAAAAAAAACACCTCTGGGGTATTTGCCGTTTCTCTGGAACCCATTAGTCGATTTTGGTGATTGACACCTCTTTTTAACCGTTAGAGCCAAAAGAATCGAGGGGAAGTTCCTAAATCCACCTACACGTTACCATTGAGGAGTGAGAGTGATGCACACGCAGTTTGCCCAAACCGAAAGCTATGTTACGCTCTGAAAATTGAAAACTAGGCTTATTGCCATTAATATGATGATGGATTATCAGTAATCATTTCAAAGTGACACAGAGACATTGGATTAACCTTTGACAGTGTTGATATGCGTTTTAATGCCATTGAACACAACTTTGATCAGAAAACAGCAAAGGTAAGACATATTTGTCGTTTTGGCCACGTAAAGTGAAGTTGTGTGTTGTCTTATCTTGCCCTCGCTTCCGCGAGTTTTGGTCGCACAGTGATGATACTTATACCATTGGAATCTATGGAATCTCAGCTCTCTTGTTTGTGCAAGTATAACATATTTCTACTGTGAGTTATGTGCTAAGTGTGTCAGCACTCTTTTGCTTAGTGCTAATTCAGGCGCTCTGCGTTAGTGTTTTGTTTCGGTAGAAATGGTTCATATCGTCAGTTAGCTGAGTTTCTTCCCGTTAAGTGGGTATGACACATTAATAGGTTGTTAAATGTTAAGAAGCCCTGAGACACAGTTTTGTGAATATTGTTGTTTTTAGCCCCCGGGGGCGGGGGCTCCGGGCTTAACAGGTTAATTGAAAATGATTTAATTGACTTTAAAATTATCGTATTGCTTTCGCCAAGAAAATATACTAATACATTGCCTATAATTATGTTTTCAGTTATATTTTAATTTGTTCCTTAGTTGTTTCCCACTTGCATTATTTGATGCCCTTGCACATCCGACGCCCCATAAATGCACAACAAAATAATCAGGTACAGTAGCTGTGATGAGCCAATCTGGGAAACATTTGTTACAAAACTGGTGTTTTTCTGCAGCGTCAACACTGGGAAATATGACAATGGCTTTGTTGACACAATAACGCACGTCAACCTTTGATGGTGTACGGATTTTGTTGCATGTTATGTTGGTAACTAACTTCTGTTTAAAAATCATAAACAAAAAAAATCCCAATGTTGGTTTTAGTGACAAGAGTATTTGTTGGCAGCCAACACATTCACAGTTTCAAGGGTTGTGGTTGACCAGTCAGCTTTCAAAACTGCAAACTCCTCTCAGATGTTTCCTGGTAGGAAAGTACCTCTGGAACATTTTCAGGGCCAAGAAACCAACATGGATGTAGATCACTGCACCTGAATTACAGGTAAAAGATTCCTCTGTCATTTTGCCGATTTACTGCCAAATATAAAACTAAATACAAAGGAAATAGGGTCAAAACATAGTTATCAAAAGCTAAACGCTCATGACTCATGCAGTATTGTGACCTAAATCAAACGGACCTAATTGAAGCCACACTCCAACAAGTGAGGTTTGAATTCCAGAGCTATTCCTGCTTACTGTATAACCGAACACCACACAAGCGATCACACAACAACCAACCTGAGCGAACGTGGTGGCAGCTTTCAGTTTAGAAAAACTATCTTAATGTCATCAGTTAAGGTGGAAGCAGAGGCTGTAATTGTCAACATTTGGAATTCCTTATCTTTCCCAGAGTGATTTCAAAGAGGGCATTTCCAAATACTCTTCAAGATGTGCTTGAGAGCTTCCACAGTTCAATGTGTGGTTGTGATTCACTCTGTTTACATAGAGACTTTCCCCACAGAGTGGCTTTGGCCACCCAGCCATAACAGTTCATGAAAATGCCTGGTCAAGACATCAAAGGCTTTTTCGAGATCATTCCAGTCAGGAGCATGAAATAACACTGGGACAAACACAACTCGCATGGCAGGATACAATGTCCCTCATCCGTTTGCATTCTGTTCTCAATCAGATTGCTTATAAAGGTCCAAAATTAAACCAGGCCGTGGAATGTGGCTTCATGGTTGTACTGGAGCTAAACACAAACAGGTCAACACTTAGCACCACGAGTAAGCTTTCCTGTCTTCAGTATGTCAGGTGCTTTCATCATCAAGAAGGCTGATCAGACGGCTAGCAGCTAACTGTGCTGACAGTGCAAACATTGCCAACAACGGTTACAGAGCTAAAAAACAATGCCAGAGAAAACACAGCTTCCCTTCACATGATAGGTATCAAACTAAACACTCGATTAGTAATAATACCATATGTTGACTTCAGGGGCTGGGATCAGACCCTCAACCTTCCAATTGAAGGACAACCGGACCTCATTGAGGCATTTAGAAAAGATATGAACACGTCTGTCTTAGGAAGTGTTCGAGATAACAATGGTGAGATGAATGATTACAACAACCATTTGAATTTGTAATCAGATGCAATCTTCTACCTATCATATGTATGCTGATGACACTATTGTATACTCATGTGCTCCTTCTCTGGATATGGCCGTTTCAAATTTAAAATCTGATTTTGTCACGCTGCAGCATGCACTTCTTGATTCCAAACTGCTTTTGAACAGTAAGAAAACCAAAGCAATACTTTTTGCTCCGAAGTCAGTGTCCTCTTGCCTCTCCATTGACACACTTGATGGCATCTCTATTGAGTTTGTCGATACCTACAAATATCTTGGCTTTTGGTTGGACAGTAATCTGAACTTCAAATACCATATTGAAGTTCTAACTAAGAAATTGAAATTCACTCTTGGCTTCCTTTACAGACTTAAATGTTGTTTTTCAACTTCATCCCATAAAAGGTTGGTCTCTGGCTTATTCCTGTTCCAGCTGGACTACGGTGATACCATTTATAGATTTGCCTGTCCCACTGTTTTGGCCAAACTTGACCCACTCTACCATGCTGCACTGCGTTATATATCAAATGCACCCTATAGGACTCATCATTGCACACTGTATAGCCTAACTGGATGGTCCTCACTCACTATGCGTAGGATGCAGCATTGGTTTTTATTAATGTATAAAGCCATCTTAGGTAAGATTCCACTCTACATATGTGCCAGATTTGCTCCAGTTTATGACTATTACAACCTCAGATCCAGTGCCTGGATATGGTTCCAGGTACCTGCCGTGCGGACTGAGGCTGGAAAAAGGAGTCTTTTTTATTATGGTCCTTGGTCTTGGAATGACCTTCAATCACGTCTCAAACTGACGGCACTTGTCTCAATAGCATGTTTTAAATTGAAGTTGTCTGAAGTCCTTACCACCAGCTGCTCTTGCAGTAATAAGTAGTGCACCTTTCTTACTGTCCTAATGTGCACAATGTAGTAACTGTTTTTTCGTCTTTTGTTTTCTTAGTTATGTTCTCTGTATTTTGTGTGATGTGTAACGTTGCTGCCTTCTTGGCCAGGTCAGCATTGCAAATGAGATTTTATCTCAATGCTTTTTATCTGGTTAAATAAAGGTTAAATAAAATAAAAAATGGTGCAGCGTTAGATGGGACTTGGCAATTCATGGCCGTTAGGGGTACTAGCTGGAAGCGGTTTCACCAACTAATTGACTAGTCGACTAACTTTACCACTAGTCTGCGCTGTAGGCCCTAGTCAACTAGTCGTCAACAAAATGGAGGCAAACGTGGGAGATGAGGAGGCCGACCTTGGCACTGAGGTGCTGCAAAATGCTCCAGCAAAACACGTCCGACATTCATATGTATGGCAGTACTTCAATGAAGATGTAACCAACTCCAAAGTGAAGTGTCGGTTGTGTACAGCTGTACTGAAGTACAACACAAATACATCTGCTATGCGCAACCATCTGAAGTTGAAACACCCGCTGCCAACAGGTAGTACTAGCAGAAATGCTAGCACCAGTGAGCAACGCACTGGACAGAGGCAGACGAGCATTAATGATTTTTCCAAGCGCCCAGTTACGGACAGAAGAAGACAGCAGATAACAAACTTGCTTGTCAACTTTTTCGTCAAGGATGTTCGACCACTTTCTGCCTTTTTCCGGAGAAGGCTTCAGGGACATCAAGTTTTTCGAGCCGGGCTATAAGATCCCATCACATGCTACACTTTGGAACAACATCATGGTTCAGTACAACACTGTGAGAGCGAGGATTGCCAATGAGATGAAAGATAAAAGTGTCTCACTAACTAATGATCTGTGGGCATCTTGCACCATGGATCCATATATTACCAAATTTGCCACCTGGGCCACCTACATTACAGACACCTGGGAGTTCAAATCAATAGTGCTGCGAACCACTATCATGCCAGAGAGACACACCACTGTGAATATAGCCTAGAGGCTCAAAGAAACAATTGAGGACTGGGACTTATGTATTTGTTGCACTATTCATGACATTGCAAGCAGCATGAACCTGGCAATGGAGCTCTGCGAGCAATTCCCCCACCACCTCGGATGTGCCGGACACACTATTCAACTAGCAATAAAAGCAGGGCCGCACTTACCAGAAATCGCCAAGACCACAGATCCTGCCAGACGTGTTGTCAGCCACGTCAATCCTCAGGAGTACTTTGTGCTTCGAAGAAACGTCAAAACCGATGGGAGTAAAAGTACACAAACTCAACTTTCACTATGCTCCAGGGCTGTCCCGAATACCATTTTTCAGGGCTCCAGATATTCGGTAGTAATCAGCAGCGAATATTCGGATATTGTGTGCACGTTTTTATCATGTGTAACGTTACTGTTTAAATGGCGGATAAAGCAGCTTCATCATGGCAACTGGACAACAACTAAGCAAAGCTACTACTTACAGCATTCAGGTGACATTTCATAGTTGTTGTGCCCAGAGTTCCCGTTAGAATCTGCTTTTGCCGGTCAACATGTCCGTTAAAGTTTAAATCTTCCGGACAAAATGAGAAAAGTGTCGGTCAAACGTCTTCTTTGTTATTTATTGAGCTTTAAAACAAATTGATAAGATTCGATATTCGGAAACAGTACCAAAAGAGTGGCAGACTGGGATGGTGGTTCCCCTTTTCAAAAAGGGGGATCAGAGGGTGTGTGCCAATTATAGAGGCATCACACTACTCAGCCTTCTCTGGAAAGTTTACTCTAAGATACTCGAAAGGAGAGTCAGGCCGATTGCCGAACCTCAGATTGAGGAGGAACAATTACATTACATTACATGTTAGACACTTTTATCCAAAGCGACTTACATACTCAATACTGTGGGCAATCCCCACAGGAGCAATTTGGGGTGAAGTGTCTAGCCCAGGGACACAACGACATGCTGACTGCAGTGGGGTTTGAACCTGTGCTCCCTTGATCCGAACACCAACGCTCTATCCACTGCACCACATGCCTCCAATGCAGATTCCGTCCTGGTCGTGGAACGACAGATCAGCTTTTTACTCTCGCAAGGATCCTGGAGGGGGCCTGGGAGTATGTTGATCCGGTCTACATGTGTTTTGTAGACTTGGAGAAGGCGTATGACCGGGTTCCCAGGGAGTTACTGTGGGAGGCGCTGCAGGAGTATGGGGGGAAGGGGTATCTACTCAGGGCCATCCAATCTCTGTACTCCCAAAGAGAGAGATGTGTCCGGGTCCTCTGCAGTAAGTCTGACCGATTTCCGGTGAGGGTTGGCCTCCACCAAGGCTGCGCTTTGTCACCAATCCTGTTATATTCATGGATTTCAAGGCGTAGTCGCGGGGGAGGGGGTCTGCAGTTCGGTGGGCTAAGGATTGCACCACTGCTTTTTGCAGATGATGTGGTTCTAATGGCTTCATCGTTCCGCGACCTTCAGCACTCACTGGATCGGTTCCCAACCGAGTGTGAAGCAGCTGGGATGAGGATCAGCACCTCCACATCTGAGGCCATGGTTCTCAACAACCGATGGACTGTCCACTCCAAGGAATGAGTCCTGACCATAGACTGTATATATAAATGGACGTAGGCTCCGTGATGTCACCCATAGGATTCTGCAGAGTTGCCGAGAAGCCCTTGGTAGGCGGAGTCGGTCACTAACGTGACTGCCACGAGCTGGAAGTTCCAGAGCTAGCTGAAGCTACCAAGCTAAGCTAACATAATAATAATAATAATGCATTTTATTTATATAGCGCTTTTCACAACTCAAAGACGCTTTACAATATGAGGGAGGGTAGACAAACAAGGACAGGCAAACAAGTAAGTATAGTAAAATAAATAAAAAGGCAGAAAATACATGCTCCCCAAACATGCTCCCCAAACATGCTCCCCAAAAAACATGCTCCCCATCTGCACACTGCCGTCGCATTTTACGTTTCTAAGGTAAGCGGACATGAAACTATTCAGCAAAACTATAAATAATAATCTAAGTTATTGAGTTTTTAGCATAATACTTCAGAATCTTAAAATCCCTTGACGTTTGTATGCAATTGTGCTAAATTCAACACTGGAATCAAGCTAATATTAATATGTTTGCCTGACATTAGTTATTTATATTTTGATATCACTTAACGATATGTTTAAAACATTTAAGTCAAGCTAAGGTACATGTGATGGTAGCTAGTTAGTGCTCTTACCTGTGAGGCCTCCTCCAAACAGCATAATAACCAGACTGTATCATTAAAACTAAGTACCAGTTCTAGATCCTTGACTTTAGACAAACAATTCAAAAGACAACATTTATTTAAAGACCAATCTTTATTTGAATGTGCCTCTTAACCTGATATATTAATTATACAGTAATAGTATTGACAATCTAAAAAAACTGAGCAACTCAACTGTCAACTTTATATTTCTTATTGTCTAAAGCATTTATTATTTTCATTTTCCCCCTCTCATATTCAGTGTGGACGGATTGAGACAGCGTGGTGTCCAGAGAGCTGCTGAGACTTCAGGGAGAAACCTCCGTGTGATGGACGTCCTTGTCTGTTGGCCCGGAGAGGACTGAGGGTCTTTCATCAGCGAGGAGGACCAGGCCTGATGGAGGAGCTGATACCATAGCTGATACCAACTGCACAGGCGTAGTCTGTCTCGTTATTTGACTAAATGTGTTTACTTATACATTTAATAGTTTTACACCTTCAGTCCATATGTGCTTTTTATTTAAAACATTTTGATTAACTTTTGGTTCACATTTCAATAAATTGTATTTGTATTTGCACTCCTTTTGTCCATTATTCTAATTGAAAATGTTAGATTACACATTCACATCTGACTGAAGATTGGCCCCATTTATTTGTGACGTGGCAAACTCTGCTGTACAAGGCACAAGTGATGTGAAGCTCATAAAGCGAGGCAAATAGAAATAATCAGCTGATGGAGTGTTGATGTGGAAATAGGTGCATTCGATCAGCTGACTGTTTTCAAAATAAAAGTAGTTTCTTAGTGAATGTCCTGTACTGGTCTTAAAATCTCATAACATCAGCTTTTAATGTTCCTCTTGGATGTTCTTCTTGACCCTCAGAGAAGGAGAACATGTTGTGTCTTTCAGGCATGTCCTTTCCGAACAAAAATTACAGGAAACATAAAGCATATTATTGCAGAACAAGTGTGTTATTTATGAAAGCGGTGTGTTTGTGTGTTTAGGGGCTGTAGATATAATTATTTTGTAATTGTAATGTTTTTTTTGTATTTCAACAGTGAGCTACAAAGACAATCAGATTATGAATGAACAGTATGAAGTTCATCAACATTGAAATATATGTTATTATCAAAATAATATTTAACTGTTATCAAAACGTAGTGCAACTGTAGAAGCTTGCTGAAAGAATAACTTTTACCACATTTTTTACAGACAATATTGAGAGATAAATAGTAGCAGCTCTCACTATGTGTTAAATATCTTTACCTTCAATACATTAAATTAGAAAGCTGACAAAATCATATTGCTTGTTAACATCTAAATGTAACTTTTTGCATGGAAAAAATCCTCAACTTAACTGATGTGTAGGTGATCTAGTATTTAGTATTGTTTAATTGAATGTATATCAGTGTATTCAAGTCAATACTTCATTCATTTAAACCAATATCTTTCTTGATTCTTTGTACAGTATGAAAAAAAGAGTCTTTGTACCTGTGCTGAAGTTCACTGCTGTGAGGAGTCCAGTTATGTCTCTCACTCTCTGGTCCAGCCTGTCTGCATCACCTGGACACCTTAAACAAACAGATATATTTAAAGTACCATGTGTACAAACAATATAACTGATTATCTTCTGTTGAACATGTTGGATTGTGTATTGTCCGAGTCAGGGTCCTTTTTATTTTACTGTAACTTTGGAAGTTGTGTTACCAATGCTTACTGTTTATTTGATACCCATTTGGTAATGCAATTGATAAAAACAACAAGGTTTGGGTTCGTTCTTCAGATGACTGTGACGTTAACGTGTAAGCTCAATAATGAACTCCAGCTCAACCAACCATATTGTAATATCTAAGTAATCATCTTGAAGTATGACATTAATAATTGTAATATACACACATCTTATTGTGAGGTTGATTCCACATACACTACTTCGACATTAGCTTGTCTACATACTTGAGGATAGCCAATTTAAATTAAGCTTAGAGATGCATACATTTCCTACCTACATAATACAATATCTCTCTAAGTTACAAGGATGACCTTATTTTATCAACCTCAAACAGAAGCCGTTTGTTCTACAGTATTATCCCACTTAACGCTTAACCCTTGTCTATTTCGTTTTAACCTTTATATATACAGTCTATGATTTTAACTTGGAGGCTACGATTAGCATCGTTAGCACCGATGTAGCTACCACTCGCTTACATGCTAACCCAAGCCTTAACATTCATTACGTAGTTGATTAAAATCATTAACAAATAAATAAGTACTCGATTTTCACTTACTGCATGCATGCACCGTCTGTTTCAACCGCAGAGCGAGTCACAATAGTCCGATATATAAGCATGAAGAACAAACAAACACGGCCGGGGTCAAGTTGTGTTCCCTGGATGAAATGAGCAGGCAGAGTGCTAGTAGGTTCACGGAGCAGCTAGCAGAGAGACAAGAAGCTAACAGCAGCAGTCACTTCACAGAGCCGTCACTCAATGTGACCAAGCCCTAATTTATGCAAAAACATTAAGACCTAATATAAATAAAAGGGTCGTGTTAGAAAACAATTCACTCACAGATCCATAATCATGAAGGTGAAAACTAACTTTATGCATAATAATATGTATTGCATCCATGGGTAGAAACATCTTTTTTTATGCTTTAAAGTTGGGAATTTTAACATGGGGGTCTATGGAAATTGCTCCTTTCTGCAGTCAGTCCCTATCGGCCAATATATGAACTGCAGTGTGTGGCACTTCCGTATTGGTGTCCCGGCTGTTCCCCAGAGTTTGCCGCTTGGTCCTAACCCCAAGTGAAGGAGTTCAAGTATCTCCGGGTCTTGTTCTCGAGTGAGGGTACAATGAAGCGTGAGATGGGCCGGAGAATCGGAGCAGCTGGAGCGGTACTAAAGTCGCTTTACCGCACCGTTGTGACGAAAAGAGAGCTGAGCCAGAAGGCAAAACTCTCTGTCTACCGCGCCATTTTCGTTCCTACCCTCACCTATGGTCATGAAGGATCGGTCATGACCGAAAGAACAAGATCGCGGATACAAGCGGCCGAGATGGGTTTTCTCCGCAGGGTGGCTGGTGTCTCCCTTAGGGATAAGGTGAGAAGTTCAGTCATCCGGGAGGGACTCTGAGTTGAACCGCTCCTCCTGCGCGTCGAAAGGAGCCAGTTGGGGTGGTTCGGGCACCTAGTAAGGATGCCACCTGGGCACGTCGAGCTGGGAGGAGACCGAGGGTTAGACCTAGGACCAGGTGGAGGGATTATATCTCTTCGCTGGCCTGGGAGCGCCTTGGGATCCCCCAGTCAGAGCTGGTTGATGTGGCCAGGGAAAGGAAAGTTTGGAGCTCTCTGCTGGAACTGCTACCTCCGCAACCCGATCACGGATAAGCGGGAGAAGATGGATGGATGATTCGATTAACTACATTATTCAAAAGTGTACAGTAATTTATAATAACACGGGAATAATACACGGAGTGCTCTCTCTCTCCTGACAGCCCGTCAGTATCTTATGCAGCTCGCTGATCCAGTAATGAGTGACCCGACGGTAAAAATAAACATATCTATAACTAGTTTAGGTACTGTAGTTTGAGAGGTAATTAAAATAGCTAAGTGTGATTTTCTAACCTGAAATGTGTGTTTTGCTCTGCTTACCGCTGCAGGTGATCATGCAGGGCTGCGTGTCGACTCGTCAGCAGCAGCTGATCTCTCTCTCCCGTCAGATTAGACTTTACTCGCATTTATGTCCGTATCGATCAGATCTAGCTATTGAAAGCGATGTCAGGCGCCCAAGCTGAGATTGTATATATTTCCGCATTTTAACAGTGCAATTAAAAAGTATAAATATAGTATACGCATGTGGCAATTTGCCTTTATTGATAGCATACATTTAGGAAAAAAAAACGAATATCCGAATAACGAAATTGAAAACCGAATAGTGGGCCAACGACCGAATATTCGGATATTCGGGTACAGCCCTATGCTCGAGCGACTGTATGAGCAGAGACTCCCGGTGCAGGCCGTCCTTGCGGATGAGACAGTGACAAAATGTAGCATCCGAAGATCCCTCGCCATGAGAAAGTGCTAGTGGGAACTGGTGGCACAGCTGATCCCGGCGCTCAGGCCTCTGAAGGCGACAACTATAATGTGCGGAGAAAACCACGTTGGGCTGTCCTTCATCTACCCGGTCCTACTTAACATGGCTAACAACACGCTAAGTGCAAAGGAGTCCGATCTGGCGGGTATTTGTTCCTTCAAGAATATCGTGAGGAAAGAGCTCATAACCCACTTCAAGCAGAATCCATCCCGATCACGGCGCGCATGCTAAATCCACGGTTTAAGCATCTGAAGTTCCTTCCCGACGGTATCAGAGAGGATGCCCAGGCGCGCCTGACTTAGTTAGTTTGTGAAGACGGAGAAGTGGAACAGCTGAGAGCTACAGGTAAATATAGTTGAAGCGATACTTGTTTCACAAAAAGTCCTACTTAAACCAGCCAACTTGTAAAACAATTTGTTTGTCATTAATGTGGCTCATTTTTTGCTGTAGGTGAAGAGGAGATCTTTATCGGTGACAACGTTGGAGTGGAGCTGGCAGAAAAAAGTTGCAAAAGGGCGAGACTGGAGAGTGACTTTGAAGAGCTGTTTGGACCTCATTCGAGAGCAACAAGAAAAAACGGGTCAACATGGCGTGGATCCGCTACGGCAGGGGTGCCCACACTTTTTCAGCTTGGGAGCTACTTTTAAAATGACCAAGCCCAAATGATCTACCTACCGCCCCTGCCCAATCTGTGTTGTGAGCAGGGGTTGGGGGGTGCTAGTGGACTAAACGGCTGATAAACTGTGGCGCGTTTACACTAATTGCGCCGCATAAGCGTATAATAGTGCGCCGGGGGTGGTGAAGGGAAAAATATATACCGTATAATGTAACTCATTGTGCCTGACTAAAAAAAAAGAAGAACATGTCAGTCAGCATCATGAAAGAAATCGTTTTTTAAAAAAATAAAAAAGTATAGCCTTAAAAGACCTAAACAAACCTACCTAACAAAGGATTTCCTAGGTAGATATTCAGTTGGAATTTGATTGTGCATGACTTCTGTAACACTTCATCACACCACAACGTAATCACTTAAATCATTTGCATTACAGTAACATGTAACCTTGTGATGGTTTTACGCTTTAACTCATTTTAAATTAAAATAACTTTCCACTCCTGTGTCTGCAGGTGGAGAATTGTAATCTACTTTCCTTCATTCCTGTAGTTCCGCTCTCTGCTTTGTACACTCTGGCAGGAAGCTCAGACTATATGTGAGAAAGAGTGTGTGTGTGTGCGTGTATTGTCTTTGTGTGGGGCTGCTTGTGCTTGCAGCCCCGGACAGCTGTGAAAACACTGTCTCCTCACAGAGCTACGCCTGAGATGCTGCACATGTGGTCCAACCTGGAGGTGATGAGCACAGGTGAGACATCTGGGACCGAGAGCTGCACAGAGATGTCCATCACTAGTGTCAGATCTCCTTTTACTCTCTGTTTGAGTATTTGTTAGGTAATCACTGAAACTGCAAAAGGATTTTTTTGAGCCAGGGAAGTAAATTGAGAATGTATTGCCTCCCGAACATCCCATGGTTCAACTTGTGCTTTTCAATTTATTTCACAAATTCGATTCATTTATAGAAGCCCGAGCAAGTTAGCAGCTAATTTGCTTTCATGAGAAACTCTGCACTAAAATAAGCCTGCTCACGATAAAAGGGAAAATATTGCTCTTGCCAATCAAAATGGAGCTCCAGCTGCTGAAAAAGATCACAATCAACAATCTAACGTCCTTTTCATTTAAATAATACTCTCGTAATCGGATGGATGTTGAACAAGACATAAACTGATATAGAGCTTGGCTCCACTAGAGTGCAGTCTCTTTATTTCACAGCGTTCAACTGTGTGTGTGCGTGTATGTGTTTTACAAAAGTTCTAAAAGGCTTTAACATGCTGTCTGCCATATAATTAGTGTCTATGGCTAACAAGCCCCCAGCAGGCCATTTGTAAACAAAATAAATTACATACTTTAAGTAAAAGTACAATTATCATTTTTCTAAAAACTGTTTTATAGGTAAAAGTCCTGATTTCAAATTATATTTAAAGGGGCCTTTTCACGCATATTTGAATTTGTTGCTACTACTGCGACATGTCTCCATGCTTTAATGTTAAAAAACGTGTTATAGTTCTCATACTGCCTGTGCTGCAGCACCTCTTTTCACCCTCTGTCTGAAACCAGAGCCCAGTCTGCTCTGATTGGTTAGCTGGCCGGCTCTGTTATGATTGGTCAACCATTAGAGATATCCTGCCCCTTAGCCGCGTACAATGTAGTGGAGAGCTAGCCAATAGAAACACAAATGTTACATAGTGATGTCATTATTATGGTAATTTTTGTATCTTGTTTTTATACATGTAAGAGCCTTTCAGCATTGTAGTTTGTGGACCACATTTAGATACTGTGTTGATTAGCAGACCAGTGGTGCATTTAACCACATCAGCTTATCACGTGTTTGTTAAATAACTGTTGTAGAGTAGAATTATAAAGTAGCATTAACCGGAAATACTCAAGTAAAGTGCAGATAACTAAAAAAAGTACAATCTCCTCCATCACTGGAGACAACTGATATTTTAATGGCCTCAAGCCATTGGAAAAACAAACCACACTGCACCTTTATAAAAACTGTCACTATTTTATCTTATTTGCCAGTGCCAAAGACACATTTCCATTATATGTTAAATTCTCTGAATCTGAATTATGCAGATTTAAAGGTGGGGTATTTATTTCAGAAACACTTGTTATATTCCATGGAATGCTCTTAAAGAGCAACTTCCAGGTTAAAGACACCTGTGAATAAATGTGTAGGAAAATGATGAATACACTAGATTTTCCAAAACATATCCAGAAATATATACAATACAGTGACATCTGGCGTCGTTTTTGTAAGAAATGTTCACTTCCGTATAAAAAAGCCTCGGCACGTGACCTCCCGCGTGTGACGTAATATGGGGGAAACAAGAGAGAGAGCGGCCGGTGTAACGTATTAATAAACATGGATCCCAATGCTAGTTTCGACACAGAAGACACAGAAGAAGTTGAACATGAATATTCGAATGCATATGACGGACCACAACCTTATAATTATGAGCCTGCTAGGCGTCCAAGAGACCAGGAGCAGCCAATGATTAGAAGAAATAACGGCCATCGGAGAGAAATTGAGCTGTGGTGTGAGGAGAACCAGTGGAGAACTGGGCAGCTATCTTGGTGAGTGACCGGCGTTAGCTACAGAATGTTAGCTAACATCACATCACAACTCTGTGAAGTTAGCTATCATATATCAGGCTATAACTAAAGTAGCATTGATAATATAGTAACGTTACTGGCAGGACTGTTGATACTGATCCATAACAGAAACTAATGTGCAAGTATCAGCCATACAGTATCTCGCGTTACCTAATGCAACTCCACACTACGGGGCTGTGTACCGGAGGGGAGACGCGAGATACGGCTGATATTTGACGATCTGGCGGAGAAAGGTTGTGGAGCTTCCGTTGATATGCAATTGTAAATGGCTTGATGGAAAGCAGGTGTGTAGTCGGGGAGGGTGCACAGCTGATTGCAGCAGGTGAGTGGAGGTTGAGCCGGGAGCCAGGAGTGACAGCCACCACGCACACACAAACAACACAGACAGGGGGAAACAAACAAACACAAAGGAGACGGCTGGAGCAGTACAGCCACCACAGCGTTACCTAATGGAACTCCACACTACGTTTTACGGTGCCGTGTACCGGAGGGGAGAGAGAGAGAGCAGCGAAGGGGGAGGGGGAGGGGGGGGGGAGATGTAATACGGTTTCCTGATAAAGCTGTGGAGTATGTGCTGCAGGGAGGTGGATGCACAACGCACCCAGGAACGAACGCTAGCTCCGGTCCTTTTCCCGTGAGGGAAACTGTGGACTCGATGTCCTGACAGGCTGGTATTTGTGCAACCTGCACAAACACAATACTGCACCATGATTACAAATGGTGAAATACAATGTAAAACTACCAAAAAATACCAGCTCACTAAAACACAACCGCTCAACTCAACGCAACTACTAACTATACCCGCGGTCAGAGAGCGGAGATGTGTCCCCTGTGTGATGTAATATGACGCGTTTGACGTATGACCTTAAAAAAAAGCCGTTTTTAAGAGCAGAGCTCAAAATTGCTCCTTTCCCTCTGAATTCCTGCCCTTATGTCTCGTAAAATATATCAAATCCTACATTCACTTTTTTAATTGTAATTTTCAAGCAAGTTTAAGCATAAATGTAGAAAAAAAAAAACCTGCAAGATGCTCTTTAACATCCCGATAGCAATGAATACATTAAATGCTTTGACAATAAATACATAAAAAAATGTCATCTGTGGAAGCCGTAGTACTGTAAAAAGAACGACCAATCATCTGAGCCGGCCCAGCTAAAATAACTGGATGGCCTACCTGCCTGTCAGCCTTCCATCTTGTGCACAAACTTATCTTGTGTCCTCATTGGTCATGTGCGCGTTCGTGTGTGTTGGAGGAGGGGCTCTGTAAGGAAGTCTGAAGGAAGGGGCAGATTTTTTTCGGCTGCGTAGTTTCAAATTCTTGCGCGCTCAAGCGGATTTCTCCATTCTTACCTACCCTACCTTTAATATACTGCTCAGAAAATATCCTGCTACTCAACTGAAATGTCAAAAACATTTTTAAACATTTAATTAATTTAAAGTATTACAGGATCAAAGCTAACCCTGATACTTCAAAAGCTTGATGAAAAAAACCTGGAATGCTTAACAATTAAAGACGTGTAAATATTGAGGAAATGGAAATATGTAACCCTTCACATTATTACAGATGTATGAAAGAGCATGCATGTATAAGTGTAAGTGAGAGAGACAGAGACGGCATCTGGATTTGATCAGCATTTCGCACTGAACCGCTGGTTGTGTGGTCATACAGTGTGTGGTGGTGCACAGCAGAGGAGCCTAATGTGTTTTCGTATGGTTCATGGAAGTGCTGTGACATAAGGACATCTGTCTGTTGTGCATCTGCATGGCTCTCAGGGGAGTGACATAAGGATCCTAAAGGGAGCACATAGATCAAAGCGTCTCTCATATACAGACACGCATTGCTGGAAAAATCACTAGGTGAACACAGAACGTGTGCGGAAGCGATGACTGATGTTTGCTCAGAGACGTGCGAGAAGGGAAAACAAATTGAAATTGAAAACTGTCCGACAAAAAAAGACAGTCACGGGAGACAGGGAAAATATTTGCGGGTAGAGTAGCCATCTTTCCCCATGTGTTGAACTGGAGAATAAAATAAAATTACAGAGTTCACTGCTGTCAGAAGGAGCGCATGTACAGATGCAGGAATGCTAGCCAGCTACACTAAAACACTGAAAAGTGACTTTAATTAAATGTATGTCAACAGATTTCACATAACTGCATTAGGTTAGTTGAAAGCAATAATATTACAATAACAATATAAGGTTCAACTAAGATTATTGCTTTCAACTAACCTAATAAATTCTTATGTGAAATTTGTTGATATATTTCATTTAATTAAAGTCAACAACACATTTCTGTGACTCAAACGCAGTTGCGTGGCCTCCCAGCCGCTGATATCTTTCCTCATTAATGTGTGGCATGGAGGGAGAACACATGGCAGCAACGCGTCTTGGCTCGCTCTCACAAGTTTATGAAAGCAGAAGAAACCAGACACGCAAACGGATGCCGACTGGCTCGCTGGCCTCTCCGCGATGGACGTCTGCATGCCTGGAGGTGCGTGTGTGTTTCTGTAAGTGGCTGCTGTATTTCATTTCTCAACATTTATCTGCCTGTGCAGTGGCCTCTGAGGTCCGGCTCTTGTCCGCCAGAGCTACAGATGTATGCTAACTAGTAGCAGAGCTCTCTTTCTCTCCCCTCTTTAAAGGGTTTGGCCGAGGCCGCCCACCCAACACAACCGCCCATACCAGACGAGTGCATCACCCCTGTTCGGAAAGAATGAACACATAGCTTCCTAATGCGTTCCCAATGGGTGCAGGTATTTGTGAGGGAGTCAGTGATCTGAAGTATAATTGCTTCTTAAACTAAGCCATGATGCACTGCAGACAAATCCTCTCTCCGCTGTGACATCTGCACGTTATACAGCAGAGACATAACAGCAGTTTGTAAACAGTTGGCCCTGTGATCACAAATCCAAAAGTAATACAAATAATTCTGAATGAAAACAAAGAAAATGACTTTCCCATCCTCTTGAAACAGTATCTGACAGTTTTTTTTTCTGCTCGGCAAAATGTCGGAATTGAATGCCTTCTCCGTCAATAGGTTCCGATCCAAACTAGTGGCCTCTTTGCAACAGGGTCGGCACTGTTTGTTCCTTTAACAGTTAGTGACCTGACTCGGTGGTCCCTCTGATGAGAGCCCAGCTGAGATCAGACAGCGTCTCCGGCCAGAAGACATCAGGACCACTCCGGAGACCCCTTAAAAACAGGCCCTTTAGTTATTTGTGTAAATGAACAAGTGAGTGGAAACTATGCAGAGTCCAGCCGCCTGGAGTTAGCTTGTGGCATGCCGATGCGGTACAATGCATTTACACGTCAGAGATTTGTGTCGACATTTTAACTAAGCATTTTCTTGCACTGTCTCAGCTCCCCAAAACCCTGTTAAGTCACCAATGTATTCATGACGTGTCAAAGTATCATGACGAACACCCCAAAAGTCAAAAGAGACCCATGCTATATTCCCATACAAAAAAAGAATACTGCCTCTTCATTTGTTTATGTTTTTTGAGAACAAGTAGGGGTGGTCAGAGGAGATTCAGGGCGTCTTGAAATGTCAGCGGGAAGAGAGACTTTTTTCCAAAACAGAAGATGAGCCAAAAAGGTTCTGGAAGGTAGAGTTCTCAGCAGCTGACAGAGTAACTGTTGCGTGTGTCCAGGGCTGCGACTAACAATAATTTTCATTATTAATTATTCTGTTTATTATTGTTCTGGTTAAATATTTACGGTAAGAGTTAGAACTGTGTGTCATAAAATAATGAGAAATGCTCTTAACAGTTTCCAAGAGCCAGAGTGAGGTATTCAGATGTCTTGTTTTTTTCCGAGCAACAACAACCAAAGATATGTTGATTACCTAAAATAGAGAAAAGTAGTAGGTCCTCATATTTAAGAGTAAGAACAATTACTTATATAGATTACAATTATTTATACTGGCCAGTTTGTACATGTCATTCAAACACATCCAAAAGGCAGAAGGGCAGAAGTGCTGCATTTATAAGTCAGATTTTCAGAAATTGGCAAAAGTAAGTTACATTTGAGGTATGTTTTTAGAGTAATAGATACAGTGATTATCCTGTCATTTTGCAATGAACGCTTGCATAAGTTAAAGGACACAACAAATGACAATGTGCGCTGTGAGTGCCAGTCAAAGCTCAAACAATTCAAAAACATGTGGAAAACATAAAGTAAATATATAGTTCTGTGTATACATTTGAGGAAAGATAGAGTCACCATGGATCTATGCATATTTTTGGTGGAACATCATGCCTCTTACCAGTTTGTTTTTTATTAATATACCAACCTTTTCACCTCACTTTAAAACAGACTCACTTTTTCCACTGAATGAGCCTTTTCAAAATTAACGGTGCAAATGAAGGCATCTGTGGTGTTAAAGTTGGTTGTACTCATAAAAAGTCGAACGCTTTCTGAGGAGAATGAATAAAAACGAGATTATAAAAGAAACACTCTGTGCGAACACCCTACTAATATTACTGAGAAATAGTGTGTTTATTAGGCTGTTGTAAAGCAAAAAACAATGATCTGTGCCTTTCATTTAAGGAAGGGAATGCATTCTGAAAAGTCAGGGTTTCCAGCACTTTACTTGGGCGGGCCCCCGCCCAGGTATATTAACGTCCGCCAAAGTATATTTTGCGACCCATTTAGGTAAAACAAAAATGTATCCGTCCGCGAGCACTACACCATCTGCAATCGATTAACTAGTGGACAATGATCCCTCGCTCTATCCCCCCTGTACCTGTTCGGTCTGCTATCGCGTGAAGGGTCTGCTGCTCTATGCGCTCCGCAGTAACCTCGCTGCGAGGCTCCGGCGAACAGTTTATGAGTGTGCTCCACTAGCAGCAGCATCATGAGTGTGCTCCACTAGCAGCATCACACCCCACCCCCCCCCCCCCCCCACCCCGTTCTGGGCTACCACCACAAGTATATTTCAGATCTGTGGGACACACTGAAAGTGGTTGATTTGTATTATTTTATACGACTACTCGACTAGTATTATTGTTCCACGAACCCCTGTGGACCCATTTTAGTCTTCTATAGAATCAAATGACACCTTTTGCTTCTGTTCCTTTCCACATCTTCACTCCTTGCATCATGATGAGTGTGTGGCCCGTCTATAACCCCGTGAAGTTTTTCTTTTTTCCACTCCCTTTCACACGCACCCCGTCTCTTTTCCTGCTTCCCTCGCTTCTCCCTTCCTCACCTCAGCATCTTCACCGCACACTCTGTCCCGGTCAGACTCTCATTACTTTTACCCACCAGAATGTGGACCAGCTCCACTTCATGCGAATAGAAAACCACACGTTTTATTCTGCCCGGACAGAAACCAGGCTCAAGAGCTGTTTCAGGCTGTTTACTCTTATTGTTGGACAAATTAAGCAAATACCAGAGAGAGAAAGCAAGAGATAATAACTATTTTCAATCATTTGAAAATATTTATCATTATTATTCACAACGTCCCACATTGACTAAGTGTGACTGAATGACACTGAGGGGTTGAGTTAGAAAACATCTAATGTATTAATGCTCTAATTTTCTCCATATCAGCTTTCAAAGGATAGCTGGCAAATTTCAATCACGTTTTGAGAACACTAGCCAAGAACGATAAAGACGGTAGTGACCAGAGCTTTGCATTAACCAGCCGTCTAAATCTGATATTGAAGAGTATTAATCGAAACACTGAAATCCCTGCCTCGCGTTACAAACGCCAGCTAGGTTTTGTCTAAAAGACTGATAGCATTTTGCGCTAGGTCAGGTTTGACTAACTGGGTTTTGGGCAATAGGATACTAGCAGTGTTTCTTTAGTCAACTGTGAGCAAGATTTGTATAAGTTTAGTTTACCTAACAACTAAGCACTTATAAATGCAAAATGTAAACAAGTAAACCAAAGTTTAATCGATTAACTGCTAAATTGTCGATGCTTATTGTTTTCAACTATTTACATATGCAGTATTGCTTTGTTTTTCCAATGACATGACACATTGCAACTCATCAACAGTACTACCATCCATCCCATATGAACGCAAAACAGAGAATCTGCACTCTCCAGTGGCTGGTAGCACCCAAGTAGTAGTAGTACCAATCCTGTTTCAATCAAAAATGTGACAGGTGCTGTGACAGGTCACACCTGCTACTACTTATAAATTGACAGGTGCCTGAAACTGTAACTACTTATGCTAATGACCCCTTTGATCGCTAATGACCCCATAATCACCCCCCATTGTTCAATGTGTTATCTATAATGACCCCATAATCACCCCCATTGTTCGATGTGTTATCAGTGGTTCTCAACTGGTCAGGCCTCGGGACCCACTTTTTCCTTAGTCAATAGATCGCGACCCGAAATTTGGAACCACTCAAATCTATTCAACAAAAAATCCTGCAGTAATATATACGCTTTGCAGAATACAATATTAATTAAAGTGAAGTACAGTGCATAATATGCACTGTGAAGGGATATAAGGGATATATATTATATATCCCTTATATCCCTTCACAGAACAAAATAATGCTTTTATATAAGGTTTAATGAGATGATGGAATCAAAGCTGAACTGTGTGACATAAAAAGGCAAACGTGCTGAAAACCCAACCCCAGAAGTGGGGTCTGGGGGGATTCTCCCCCAGGAGATTTTTTGAAATACTACCATATAAACTACCCATTCTGGTACACTCTGAGAAGAAAATAAATAGATATATTACGACATATTAATAATATTTTATGCCATTGTTTGTTTGTCACTCAGTTCTGACAGCTTGCTGCTCCACACAGAGAGAAGAGCAAAGAGGAGATAGTCTGTGTGAATTACTTTAAATTGTGGGTAAGGGTAGATAGCCCCCATTGTTCTGTGACCTGTCAATCATCAAACTGGGGGTCATATTTCATTATGTGTTCATTTTTATCTGAAGTTGTACCCATGGATGTATAAAGAAGAGTTCTAACACAAAGTTATTCTCCGTGGGGACTTCTGGCTACAATCTTGATTCTGATTGGCCAGAAGACCAAGATGTTTTATTGAAAGATGATCACTACGTGACAGAAGTTTTCAAAACCGCTTATGGTCTCCGGGACTTTCAGTCCAACGCCTACTGCATGCACAGCGTTAGAAAATCGGGCCTTCAAAATAAAAGTTTGACTTTTTCCCCCCCCCCAAAAAAAAAAAGGAATTTTTTTTTTTTTTTTTCTTTCACTCACACATCTGCGACCCACTCGAAACGGGTCCGCGACCCACTTTTGGGTCGCGACCCACCAGTTGAGAACCACTGATCTATGTAAATGCTGCCCCTCTCTATACTAAAGTCACCATACATACTTTATTGTCCTATCTAAATTAGATTAAGGTTTTAATATGATTTGTGTTAATTAGTTTACTAATTATGAGGATCTACATTGCAAGGATTAGACCGATTGGTTGTAATTTTTTGAGCCATTGACCTGGCTAAGGATTTATAAGGATATCTAGTTTCTACAGCAAGAGAAAGGTGATAATGAACCACCCTGGCATTTCTTCTCTGCGTTTTCCTGACCTGGATCTGATCCTGAAAAACTCTGGTAAGTATTTCATATAATTATTAAATGTTGTATGTTGTGTGTTAAACAAATTATGTGTATATATTGTATTTATTGTGTATTAGCACTATGATTCATAATGGTTTTTAAGTTTTTGGGAGACTGTTAACTAATGTTGAAGTACTTTAGTGGATGGGATGGAGTCTCACACAGTGCCTGTGAAGGTGTGTGTGTTGTGTGTGTGTGTGTGTGTGTGTGTGTGTGTGTGTGTGTGTGTGTGTGTGTGTGTGTGTGTGTGTGTGTGTGTGACTGTGTGAGCCTGGCCCTGCCCCCTCCTCCCCCCTTCCTGCCATCTTATCACTAGATCCTCCAGAAAAACGCGGGCAAAAATACTTGATTATGCGATTAAACATGCAGGGTTTTTATGTGATTTTATGCTGTGAAATTGCGGGAAGTTGCGAAATATGTGGAAAGTTGCGAAATATGTTAAATATGCGGGGAAAAAGAATAACAATTTTTTTAAATATTTGGCTGTCTTATTTATTGTCTCTCACACACAACCTGCCACTAACGTTAAACCCCTTTACTATTCAATTAAACACATTCAATGTTTATTTATTGTAAAAGCAATTGGGCTATTTTAATCTCACACACACACACACACACACACACACACACACACACACACACACACACACACACACACACACACACACACACACACACACACACACACACACACACACACACACACACACACACACACACACACACACACACACACACACACACACACACACACACACACACACACACACACACACACACACACACCATTACCAGAGACATTAGCAGTTAATATTATATTTAGATTTTAAATAGGATCTCAAGGATTTCATTTATAATAACACAGATGCTTGTCAGAAATTCAGAGCTATTGAGATATGTTATTTAGTTCACCTGAAGATGTTGGGGTTTATTTTGTTGACACAGGCCAAGTATTAGAATTCTGAAGCGGCCTACCAGTGGTGGGTCAAACACCTGAGGGCCCAGAAGCCCTGAGCGTAGACTTGAGGGGTGGGTATCAGATTTCTCCACACAGGTTGCTGACGCCAAAAGGGGGACCCGAGGAGCAGGAGGCCGACACAGCGGAGTTCGTCAGGCCTACGTGACTCAACCCCAGGTTCTCCGGCCTCTACAGAGTGACCCAGAGGACATCTCATGCCGTCCGCCGAGGAGCAAAGGGGGTCATCTGGTACTACTGGAGCCAGTGTGCAGCGGGGAAATCACCTGGAAGGACCCACGACGACATCCGGACGGACCTGGCTATCATCAACGCGGACATCCCTACAGCAGACGACTTGGAAGCTGTCATCATCGGACTGGAGGAGAAGGACCTCGCGGACATCCTTACAGCAGACTACTCGGAAGCGGCTGTCAGCAGGCTGGGGGACATGTTTCTCCTTCCTTACTGACACAGAAGCCCTTGATTTGCAATGCTTCACTAATTGTCATTTCCCTGGCTCTGTAGGGACACTTTACCTCCAGCACAGCGGAAGACCCTACCAGACCATCTGGAGATGCCCCCAACAATCCTGATAGGGAGAGCCACAAATCTGACTCATGGACCTGCATCTGGGTTGCAGTGGTGAATGCCCTGACGCCCTCACATTCATTCATAGTCCCCCACTGTACAGACAAAACACCATCAAGGGCCTGTTGTTGCCCTAGCACCCTGGCAATAAAGGAAGCAGTCACACGCTTTGACCTCAGGACAGCTCCAAAGTTGCTGGCAGTCAACCTTCCTTTCCTGAACAAATGCCAGTTTGGGTTGGTTCGCTGACCAGTGGTAGCCACCTGAATTGCCCTCTGTTGCTCCTCAGACAATGCCATGCTTGCCACAATTGCCTCAGGTCCCTGATGCCCAACAGATTTGATCATTTCAGGAACAGTAAGTGTTTCCAAGCTGCAGTGTTCCTCTTCTGGCTCGGGGGAGAGAAGCCAAGAAATTCCTGAAAACGTGCCCCCGAGTCTGTCCCTCAGCCAGTCACGATCTTCGGAGGTGGGCTCTCTTGTGAGCGGGTTAAATTAGTTATTGGTTTCAACAGTCACATTAAAACAGTTACTAAATCAGCCTACTATCACCTAAAGAACATATCTAGGATTAAAAGACTAATGTCACAGCAGGATTTGGAAAAACGTGTCCATGCTTTTATCTTCAGTAGACTGGACTACTGCAATGGTGTCTTCACAGGTCTCACCAAAAAATCTATTAGAAAGCTGCAGCTGATTCAGAACACCGCTGCTCGAGTCCTCACTAACACTAAGAAAGAGGATCACATCACTCCTGTTCTGAAGTCTTTACTCTGGTTCCTCACTAACACTAAGAAAGTGGATCACATCACTCCAGTTCTGAAGTCTTTACACTGGCTTCCTGTGTGTCAAAGAATAGATTTCAAAATACTGCTGCTGTTTATAAAGCACTGAATGGTTTAGGCCCAAAATGCATTTCTGACCTCCTGCTAAATTATGAACCATCCAAGTCTCTCAGGTCTTCAGGGACGGGTCAGCTTTCTGTCCCCAGAGTCAGAACTAAACTTGGAGAAGCAGCGTTCAGTTATTATGCTCCAAATATCTGGAACAAACTCCCAGAAACCTGCAGGTCCGCTGCAACTCTTACTACTTTTAAATCCAGGCTGAAGACTTTTCTTTTTGTTGCTGCTTTTAATTGAACTATTCATATCTTAGACTGCACTGTAACTTTTATCCATGTATTTTTTCTTTTAATATTTCTTTTATGAGCTTTTCTTTTTAATGACTGATTTTAAATGCCATTTTCTTAATGTCTTTCATTTTTTGTAAAGCACTTTGAATTGCCTTGTGTTGAAAAGTGCTATATAAATAAACTTGCCTTGCCTAATAAAGATTTCATGTGACACATACAATTGATTTGTTGATGGGAATGTTTGTCAGCAGCTTTAAAATCAAAACTGCTCCACCTGTTAAAAATCTGCTCAAAGATTGCTGGTCAACACTGTCAGAGACTCTATGACTCAGCCTATCATAACACCCTAGTGAGGCTGTCCAACAACATCATCTCTGACCCAAACCATGTTCTGAACAGTGAATTTGAACTGCTACCATCTAATCGGAGATACAGGGTCCCACGATTCAATAAAGTCAGACTGAAGCACTCCTTCTTGCATCAGTCAATCCTCACAGTAAATACAGAGCTAAATCCCAGATCAAATGCACACAAACGCGGAGAGAAGCAGCAGTGCAAATCGTTAAGTCTATTACCTTGTATGCACTACGACATTAACTTGGTAAAATGTAATATGTTTTTCTGAAAATGCGTTGAATGTTGTGTTTTCAATTAAATAACCATAACAAATGAAAATGTGTTTATTTTGGCTTTCATATATAGTAATAGTATTGTAAACTAAACATTTAAAGTGGTCCTGGAATCTTCATTTTCCGAAACATTCTGTAACATTACCAAAGAAATGAAACAAGCATCAAAAGTGTATCATGTGCTCTCATTGTATGCTCTGTTTGTAGATGTAATGCATCTTTGTGTCAAAAACAGCATACATATGAATATTTTGACTGAAGTGAAAAAACTCCATCATGATATTTCCAGTAATCTGGGGAATTATAAACTGGAGACGGTCCTGGGGATGTTACAATCAGTATAACTATTGATTTTGTGTGTGAAAAAATAAAAATGTAAATAGGACATTTTAAAACAATTTTAAAAGTGTTTTTTACATTTAAAAACTGTTGTCTTCATTTTAGCAAGGGGAGCGTGTCTGATACATGTGTATTACAGTCCTTCACATGCACTGTTGTCTTCATTATAACAAGGGGAGGGTAACAGGGAAGATGTATGAAACATAGATGAAAAAGCTACAAAGCTTAAAGAACTTTTTTTTAAACTCAATTCTACAGATTACTCCCCCCATTCAACGCAATAAGTCCCACCCTCCACTCAACAAATCATCTAAAACTAAGGACCCCACTAAGACGAGGGTTGAAAACTAACCATGGATCTGAGAAAAACCAAGTCTCCCCCGATACATCGGTACAGAGAAGATATCTGCAACGGATGCCGAGTCAGTCACCCCGGCCAGAGGCAACACGATTGTCTGAATGACATGCCCGATTTTTTCTTCAGAAACAATTACAACACATTAATGAAAAGACTCATTACTGAGATCGACCAGACTCTTATTGATAAAGACATTTTCACGGATGATTGGAGGATCCAAGGCGCTTCGGAGGCTTTTCTGCACAATCTCAAAAATTGCAGACGCCTCAAGGAGAGACTTGAAAAGATCCATGCCGAGTTGGATGGAGAAGAAGACTAATAACCAGCGGTTGATTGAAGCCAGGGATTTTTTTCTTTTTCGATACATTGACTTTTTCTTTAATGTAAAATAAAAATGGGGAACTACTATGCAAAACGCTCTGTATATATTGATCAGAATGTAGTCAATATCCTTTTAATAAGTGTGGTGAGGAGGATGATTGAAAACAGAATGAGTAGTGACCCCCGTGTAAACACAATGGCTGAAGTTTGTAAACTAGAAGACATTTTGGATATCGTTCGTTCTGGTAGTACTATTCCTGGTCATTGGGAAACGATTGTAAACGAAACATTTAAAGTGGTCCTGGAATCTTCATTTTCCTAAACATTCTGTAACATTACCTAATCGCTGATTACACTTTCAATACCAATATCCATCCAACAAGACCTGGTACTCTTCTCTGAACTCTAACAATATATACAGTAATGCATACAGACTCATGCCATATTAAATGGTACAATGTGTGTGCACAGCCAGCTGCAAATTATGTTAAATGTGTTACATGGCAAGTGACCCAGTATCCCAAAAGATCATTGAAATTAGCCTGTACAGACTATAACCATCAGCAGAAATCATTTCATTATTCTGTTAGAGTGCTTTTATTTGCCTGGTGACTGTATCAACGAGGTATTTGCTGTTCAACTCCTCTCGTGCCAAGAAATATATAACAATAACTAAACTGGGACAGCTCAAATTACTTTTAAAGGATAATAAAGGTTGTATTGATTTACCGAAGATTACATCAAGTCAATGTGCTGGCAGTGTTCACACTTAAAGTAGTTTCAGGGTTCGTTACAACAAAATAACTGTTTTTCCATGTCATGTCTCATTTGCTTGTCCAACAATCTAAATCAACCCAACTGGGCTACATAATTGGTTCAAGCCCAGATATAAAGCTGAAATAATTGATATACTGAACCATCTATAATCATTAAATCTCAATGACTAAACTCCAAAAGAAGGCAGAGATTCAATTAAAGTGCACCCTTAAAAAATATTACTTAACACAACAATGTGAATGTGGCCAAACAAGAAACATAACCTCATAAGCTCTTTATTTATACAAGAACACTTCCTTTATGCCTGCTGCGTTTCTCTGCTTTGTGGTTGTGGAAAATATGTATTATTTGGTTGTGTTACAATCTTTCTGTGTTGTGTTTTTGTCATGTCTGGTTCTGTCTTTGGTTTCCTGTCTCTGTGTTTCCCCTCCCATCTTGTCTGTTTCTGCTGATTGTGTGCACCTGGTGCCCGGTGTTGTCTTCTCCCCTCTCACCTGTGTCTTGTTCAGTTGATTAGTTTGTGTCCATTTAGGTTCTGGTTTTTCTGTTGGTCTTTGTGGGATTATTTGATGTTGTTGGAAGGTTTTTTGTTCAGAGGGATTTTTGTGCTTTTTGCCTTGCCTTATTTTTACTTTGTTGCTAGTTTGTTGCCCTCCAGCCGTGACAGGTTGTCAAATTCATAGCGGTAAATGTGTCATATAGACAGGATAACAAAATATGTTTCACTAATATAATTAGATTTGCCTATGATATTAATAAGATAACTGGAATACCCTCAAAGGCAGGTCTTGAATGTTCTGCACCTCACATCCCATAAAACTAAAAAAGATTTCAGATGATAAACGGTGCCTCAGGGGTTGAATAGGCGTCTACCAATCAGAGGTTCAATGGTTCGATACCTCTGTAGTAAACATGAAGAAGTTTCCTTTTAGCAAGCTAAATAACATGCTATGCCATACATTGGGTTTGTCAGGGCTAAGGCTGTGTGGGCATGATGGACACTAGCATACAATGATAAGCAATCTCATTGAAGCACATTGAAAAAAAAAAACTAAGATACATAAAATATATATATATAAATATGTGCTTTTTTTATTTTGAAATTCCCATGGCGTGTCTGTTGAACTACAGTTGTGGTCAAAAGTTTACATACACTTGTAAAGAACATGTATTTCATGACAGTCTTGACTTTTCAATAATTTCTATAACTCTTATTTTTCTGAGAGTGACTGGAGCACATACTACTTTGTCACAAAACAAAAATCATGAAGTTTGGTTATTTTATTAATTTATAATGGGTCTTCTGGAAATGTGATCAAATCTGCTGGGTCAAAAATATACATACAGCAACATGAATTATTAATGTTGGCAACGTAGAAAGTTGTTTCAATCAATTTAACTTTGTGACATGGCCTTTTAACTTCTTGAGTTATTATAATTGACTATAGCTGGTAACCCATTTAAATAGGGCTCATAAGATACAATCATTAGACTCAACCACAACACTACAATGGGAAAGTCAAAGGAGCTCAGCATGGATCTGAAAAAGCTGATCATTGACTTCAACAAGTCAGGAAAGTCACTTGTAGCCATTTCAGAGCAGCTGAATTATGTGCACACAATTGTTTGTAGTTATAAAGTGCATGGCACAGAACTTTGCGTCACCGCCCTGATCAGGAATAAAACACAAGCCATCACCTGCTACTGAGAGAAAATTGGTCTGGATTGTCAAGAGTCAACAGAGTACCATTAAAAAGCAGGTCTGCAATTAATTAAGAGCTGCTGGAACACAGGTGACGGTTACCACAGACAAGCGTTTTTTAAATCACTATGGGCTGAGAGGCTGCCGTGCAAGAAGGAAGCCCTAGCTCCAGAAGCGGCACATTAAGGCTCGACTGAAGTTTGTTGCTTATCACATGGACAAAGAAAAGCCCTTGTGGAAGTAAAGTTCAGGGGTCAGATGAAACGAAAATGTATCTGTTTGGCTACAATGACCAGAAATATGTTTGGAGGAGAGAATATCAGGCCTTTAACCCCAACATCACCATGCCTACCGTCAAGCATGGTGGTGCTACTATTATTCGCTGAGCATGTTTTGCTGCCAATGGAACTGGTGCTTTACCTAAAGTCAATGGAAAAATGAAGAAAGAGGATTACCTCCAAATTCTTTAGGAGAACCTAAAATCATCAGCCAGACGTTTGGGTCTTGGGCGTAGTTGGGTGCTCCAACAGGACAATGACCACAGTCGCACGTACAAAAAAAGGAATGGCAAAATCAGGCTAGAATTAAGGTTTCAGAATCGTTTTCCCAAAGTCCCGACCAAAACCCGATCGAGAACATGTGGACAGTGGTGAAGAAACAAGTCCATGTCAGAAAGCCAACAAATGTAGCTGAAATGCAACAATTCTGTCAAGAGGAGTGGTCAAAGATTCAACCAGAAGCTTGCCAGAAGCTTGCCAGGAGCTTGTGGATGGCCACCAAAAGCGCCTAATTGAGGTGAAAATGGCCAAGGGACATGTTATCAATTTTTATCATTGCTGTATGAAGTTAGCAAGTATGTGGTTGTTCAGGAGAAAGCATTTGTTACAGTGAATAGTAGTAACGTTATATGTGAACTGATGCTGTTATGTGTGAACTGATGCTGTTATGTGTGAACTGATGATTTTATGTGTTGCTGAATAAGTGTTACAATTCTGAAAATGTTTTAAGAGACTGAAGACACTCAGCGTTTACAACAGCAGAAATACGTGTAGTGGGCATTGTCAATCAATCACTTCATTTGCCCCATTCACAATATCTCTTACGAAAAGCAACATTCAATATAGGCTCTATATAGCTATGTGTTGTTTTTCTAGGAAAATGGAAAACATCAAACTTCAGTACACATAATTGACAAGATATTAGCAAGATAGACAAACTATGACATATTACATTATATTACATGTCAGTTGTTAGATGCTTTTGTCCAAAGCGACTTACATAATCAATACTGTGGGCAATCCCCACAGGAGCAATTTGGGGTGAAGTATCTTGCCCAGGGACACAACGACATGCTGACTGCAGTGGGGTTTGAACCTGTGACCCCCCTGATCCGAACACCAACGCACAACCCACTGCACCACACGCCTCCCACATATTCACTTATTCTGAAACATCATGCATTTACTGCAGATAAAAGTCAAATATTTTCTTGCGTTCTTAGTGAGTTTTGGTCACAATGATGACTCAAAATATACCAATTGTGGCCCTGTATCGCTGCGATAAAAAAAGTGAAACTGCAATACCAACCGTCAGGTATTTTAACACGGAACTGTATATTGTGAAACCGGTGATCAGCACATACTCACTAACTGCTTGGGTAATGCATTCGAACAAGTTAATAGTGCCAATAGGCTGAATCTTATTTTGTGACCTTGGAGCACTACTATCAATTGCATCACTTTGACATTAAAGTCAATAAAAGTCGATGACAGTGAAATATAAACTTCCTAACAACATTTTCCTACCTAGTGTGAGGCTTTTTGATCTTCATTAATACATTGATTATCAAACTTAAAGTGTGTTCCTAAAGGGTTGGCCACTATGTGAACTAGCAGGTTAATGTAAAGCTGCAGCTCCCATTAAAATAACATTCATATCGTGTGATTCACCAGTCTAATAATCAGTGGGCTTTTAGGACTAAAATGTGCAGATGCTAATGAGCACTTTGTCACACAGTGTTAGAGATGTAACATCCACACGTGATTTAATGACCAGGTCTGACAGAAAGGCAAAGTGTGTAAAAATTGATTGAACTGGGTTTGCCAAAGAGCTCAGTGAGCGGTTAACATTCCTCATTAAAGTCTTCACAGTCAGCTTTGAGGTGTTGCTTATACACACACACATCATCATAACATGTCTGTTTTCATAATGGTTAATAAGCACATTAAATTGGGACATTTGGTCGGATTATTGAGTAACATGAATAGATATTGTGCAAGCAAAGAGTGAATAATGTGTGGATAATGTGTTGGGAGTGATCAAGCGAATCTGGGAAAATATCATGGAAAATATTAGCAAATCGGAACATTTTACAGGTAGTTGGAATACGAGAGATATTGTAACAATATAATACATTCTGAGCTTGTGATGAAAAATCCTCCAGAACAACATGAAATCTCACCCCTTACTCTCTCATTTGCTCATTCACACACAAAGACACACGCACACACGCGTGGTGAGGATTGTATCACTAATGAGTTGGTTTGGCTGCAGTTGAGTTATGGGCATGAGCGCATGGTGGGACCTCACCCCAGTGCAGGCTGGGAGAGTGTACTGAGTGCACCTAACGCCACAGGCTGCCAAGGTCACGTTCTGACGGATTTATCAGCTGGCAACTCTTCACTGATGATTTTAGATGGATGCCGTGACCTGACCACAAGAAGCTTGGAGGAAATACTAACATTTTTACTAAAAAAACTGCAGATTGAATTTTTGTTTAGTTTTGGGGGAAATAAAATAGATACTTCAAATGTAACTGCAGTTATTGTGCACATTATTTATTTCATGTTAACACATGTTTTGGGGTCAATCCAGTCTCTTGAGTTTCTGGGGTGATAACAGAGAAGCATTGTTTCAACAACAAGTTCTGTAAACTTGAATGATGCACGGCTAACTGGATAAGGATATAGGTAGAATGTTGTTTTGTACCTATATCCTTAAAGGGGCCCTAATATGTTCATCATATTTGTATTTTTTGCCTTTACTCATGTGTGAGGGAACTTTGGGGTTTTAGCCTTTGCAGATCACTTACAGTACATGCATAAAACATAACACACTGTCTGTTTGAGAAAACCCCAAAAAGCCTAATAGGGCCTATTTCAAATGTGCATCCAAATAACGTTAGCTAAAAACATTAGCAATCTAACCTCTCTGTCCTTTTTGCATTCAACTAAACGTTCTACTCACAAAATAAAAGGAAGTGAGCCTAATTTGCTAACGTCAGCACTAATTCCCACTCGACACTACTTTCATTCTTGTTATTTTAACACTTGCTGAGGCATTTGGTAATTGCATTTTTACTGCCCCTTCACAAATATTGCACCTTTCATTTTACAGTACCTACATCATCAAGGGAACCAAATTCACACCCTATAGAGAAAATCAAGTTGTTTCTCAGTTTTGGCACTTCTGTTCATGACGCACAATGTGAACCTACTTGCGTAGTACATGAACTGCTAGATTATCTCAAATCGAACACAGCTGTTGTGGACTTACCGGATATGACAATCACAGCTAGCTAGCATTTGTGCTATTGTTCGCATTAATGGACCATTAGAGACTGCTTAATAAACTCAATGAACCCATACCATTTTTGAGAAAATAAGAGTAGTACAAAGGGTATAATACTGGTATGACTTCCATTTTTAGAGTGCAGTGTTCACAGGCTCCTTCGCAACCGCTGTTGGTCCCACCCCCGTCAAATACGTGGTTAAGGTGTTGACTGTTGAGGGTAAGAAGTGTCACGCTATGAGTAAGCTATCTGAGAAGTCATTGCATTCTCCTATGCTTGTGAACCCATGTATGAACTTAAAATAGCAAGGATAAGTAAAGAACACAAATCATGGCATATTGCCAAGGGATTACATGTCATATATGACCCGGTACTGAATATATAAAGAAATTCATAATGAGATAAAAAAAAAAAAAAAAAAACATATTTACGGTCATTCAAAAACGTTTTAATGTCCAATTTTGGGAAATGTTCTGCTCTTAGACCAGTCTAAAGATTTCAATCTACAGGTTAGAAACAATGGAGAACCACAATTGTTACCCAAAAGCAATTGTATAAATCGTTTTTTACACATTAAGTACCGGAAAATCAAAGTAATGCTTAACTAAAGTACTCAAATAAAGCTACATAGTACTCATAGTCTGACCAAGAGTCAAGGTTTGCTTACTAAAGGGTGCAACTCTAAAAATGTTAACTTAGAGTTGGATTTCTACTCTCTGCTTCAGTGTCTCCATATCCTTATGCCAATAGATTAATGTACCCCGCTTTATCATCTTATTTGAATTAATAAAAAGCTATTATAGAATCAGTAATAGACGAAGAGCTACAGAGAGTGAACAAGTGGAGGTAAAGTTAGGCAGCTGAGGAAGTAATTACCTGCAGCTGTTGTACTTAGTTGGGGAGGTATAAATCTGTAACCACATCAGAAATTGTCCATAAGATTTATAGCTTAGGAAAACCATGTGTGTGGCTCTTTAACACTCCTTAACCTACAGAGCCGTCTTTTTCACTTCCCCGGAAAAAGAGCCGTTGGGCTATAAGAAGAAGTAACTCTGGATACAGTACAGGGTGACATACGTTGTATAAATTCTTAAGCAGGGGAAAAAAAGAGATCATGTTACCAACATCTAGTGTAAAACTCGAATGGGCTCCAAAACAGGTAAATAAAGTAGTGGAAAAAGAAAAGACCTGAGAAGCCAATCAATCATTTTAATGAGTCTGTGTGACTTAAAGGAGTTATGAGGACTGGGCAGAATATTGCCCAACAAAAAACATATTTATATAAATGCCCAAATATGCCAGAGGCTGTAAAAACGAGAGAGCAAAAACGAACTTTCTCAACAGGACTGGAACCATTCACACATCTGAGATCAATTAATCCGTCTGACCATTCATTCACTTCTCGATGAACTAAAAATCCCTAGTGAACTTTGCATGATAGGCTGTCTCTTTGTATGTATAGAGGACTCATAGACTTGTAAAAGTAGCCACTATGACGACACAGATTGATTTTTGGACTATCATTTAGTTTGGCATTTTGGCCATTGCCATCTTGGTGTCTTGGAATCAGATGTGACACGAGAGGGTTAGGGTTACTAACTAAAACCAGTGGAGTTGACCACGGCTGGCGATTGGCCAACATTTTTTAAGTTTGCATCTTGGGAGGACCTGATGTATGGTGAAAACCCACACGTAATCTTATGTAATCAGAATCATTGGTTAACACATTATAAGTTATAAAATAAATGTAAAAATTGAAGTTTGAGTAATACAAAAAATACTGACAAACATACCATTACATACAAAGTGGTAAAAGTGTTAGCTGCCTGCTGTAAGTATTTTTCTCCATATATTGATTAGAATCAGTATTGGCAGGTCCTAAATGTTGCTATATCCCGCCCCCAAAAAGGTGGTATCAAGCCATCTCAACCTGCTGCTGTTACCATCTATAAAATTGAGACTTGAATCAGCAGTATTAATTTTAATTGGGTTACTGGTCTCAGAATTCAATAAAGTGGCATATTAGGGAAGATTAACTAATGAAAAGTATGAATCAATAATAATAAGCTAACATTGCTTAAATTCCATAAATGAAAATGTTTGACACTCTCTCACTCTCTTTCTGTCAGGTGAGCTTTAAGGGGTTGTAGTTGGATCTGTCCCCATGATGATCCCAGTTAAAGCATTAAATGGCGTCAGTGGACTGGAGGAGGTAATAAAGCTGTTTATTGTCACAGGTGGGGCAGAGTGTGTGATTCTGTTGAGGTTGTAGGCCCAGCTGGAGGAACCAGCAGTGTTCAGAATGAAGCCCCATCCGGGCCAGGCCTGAGGCTCCTTGATCAAGTGGACATGTTTACATGGTACTACAGTACAGTGACTCTCAGTGATCACTGAGGAAAAGTAAGGTCTTGACTGCGAGCCATTTTAAAAGGAATTTATTGCCTGACTTTTTTTGACTGCTACGAAAAATATATCAACTGTATTAACATATAACTGACAGAACAATTGGGAATTATTGAAATTATAACACAATTACTGACTTTCGGAATAGCACGTAATGATGAGGTTGGTTCGATTTATTCAGCATTTAAAGTGCAGTGTCACTGAGGAAATGACCCAGCGAGGGCACGCAAGCTGGGGGAGTTCCAACGAAAGGATACTCCCACATTGCACGGCCGTCCTTTGACAAATCATGTTATGGGAAACACTGGGGAGGATTAAAAGCAAACCAAACTGGAATGCACTGGATGTATGACACAAGACAAAAACAGAGCTTTGTTGTTTTCTAATGATCATTGGAAGCCACAATCTGAATTGAATACAAATTAAATAAGCATACTAACATTTGCTCATTGACAAAAAGTACAGCTAGGGCTGATGGATATAATAATAAAACATTACATTTATAAAGCGCTTTTCCTGGTACTCAAAGAAAAAGTCATGTGATCACCAATATTAGTATGATTGCTCCTCTGGGGACCATGAATCTCTCAAAATGTTGTAGTGGGAAACCTTCCAATATCCAATCCCTAAATCCATGCTACTATGGCTGAAAAACAAATCCATCACTGATTCTAAATAAATGAAAATAGTGGCAGTAAAGTCAACTATAAAGGTTAGAAAAAGCTTAACAGTGCTGGTTTACCTCTTGATTCCCTCAAGAAACCATGTAGGTCACAGTTCAAAGTGCTGTAGTTTAAAAAAATGTCAAGAATGTCAAGGTTGTAGGAAACATTGCCATGTAACACTAATCTGCTCCTTGCATCAGAGTGCAGCTTTAAAACAGAAAGGGAAAGGAGACCATGACAAAAGGGACTTGCCAGGAACCAGAGTGACTTAAAGAGAAAGTGACTGTAAAACAGCTTGTCTTTAGCATACTGAACTGACTTGGCCTGTGGCCCCTTCTCAAGTCAAGCCCCGCTGCCAAGGACTTAGTGACAATATTGCATTGGCTTCATCCACTGGGACACCGGCTGCAACAAGCTAGTCTTATGGGCTTAAATTTGTCTCATAATTATTTGCGTGAACATAAAAATAATTTGTGTGTAAATATGTGATTTGTAAATGTAAAACACCCTCCACAAATGCATTTAAAAGATTTGCAAACTCACCTCAAATATCTGCTTGTGGATCGTCTTTTTACACACACAAGAGTTTTGAGACAAAACTTTCCGCCGGTCTCGACCTAAATCTGCTCGTGTCACTCGGTGTGTGTGTGTGTGTGTGTGTGTGTGTGTGTGTGTGTGTGTGTGTGTGTGTGTGTGTGTGTGTGTGTGTGTGTGTGTGTGTGTGTGTGTGTGTGTGTGTGTGTGTGTGTGTGTGTGCGTGTGTGTGTGCGTGTGCGTGTTTCAGTCTCCAGCTCTCCACCTTGTGGTGTGTCTCCTGCCCCACCTCCCAAACTTTCTTTTTAGTTATTGTTAGTTGAGCTTAAGCAACATGCCACTTGAACTTTATTTCAATTAACTTAGTAGTAATTATTGTCCTACATTTTAAATGTGTTTTACAGAGAGGTTTCACATCTGCCTGGGCCTAGCGGACCACAGGCGGCGTATATCAAAGAGCCAGAACCTTCAGCTGTGCCTGCCACTAGATCAAGATACACTGTGGCTCAAGGGCCTTCACCACTGCCATCACCACCAAGGATCAGCAGACCAGCATCACTACAGCTGCCTCCACCTCCATCTGTGCCTGCCACCAGGTCAAGATACACCTCGGCAGAAAGGCCTCCACCACAGCCAACAGCATCAACTCAGCCAGCAAGGTCTCTTACGTATATCACACGTACCCCCCACACAGTCATCCCCATCAACCCGGCCAGCAAGGAGGTCTCTTAGAGCACACGTACCTCCCACTACGCCACTTTCGGGTCCCGGGGGGCTACAGCTGGCAGCAAAGTAGCCCCAGAGATAATTGTTTCTTCTTATTTTTTGTGTATTAATTTAAGCGGGTCAAAGTTGCATCTTATTAATCGGCCTAGTTTTACCTTACCAGAGCAGTGGTAAGGTAATCTGTAGAAAATGTTTAGGTTAGCCTTCACAGTAAGGCTACATTAAATGTTGTAATATTCATTGTGTATACTGTATATGTATACTCCCTGTGTATTGCTTTTATTTTTATTTAATTTTATTATGTTTATCCTCCAGAGACCCACCCATTCATTTTTGTCCTGGGTTTTGGTCCATTACTTTGAGGTTATACATGCCACTGCATTAATTGTACCAAGTCCAAGTGTACTCCACAGACGACATCCTGGGCTTTTCAAACATATGACATATGTGGGGGTGTGGCTTTGAAAAAGATAATTTCTTTGTATTTCAAAATGGCATCCATCAACACAAGCACTATTTATAGAAAGATGAATGGTAAGTTTGTAATTTTTTAATTACCAGTGTTGTGAGTTCAATATTTTAAATTAATTATAGTAAGGGAACATCTTAGGAGTTAGTGTAGTGAGTTTTCAGAGCCGTGTAATACTCATTTGACCTAAAACTAAATGTTTTTATGAATGTCCTCTGAGGAGGACATGGGGATATGCTAACTTTTTATTTCCCCCATTTTACACAACACAAATGGAGTCCACTATGGGCCACAACTAACACTTAGGTTTCTGTAGGGTTCATAGCAGACGGATGCAGTGGGAAAACATACATCAAGTGCCTCAAGTGTCAGATGTATCTCTGCATTTCAGAAAAGGATGGAGTACTACAAATGAGGGCTCAATATGTGTTGCATTGAGTTGCTGTGCTCTAATGTTGTCTAAATGTACTTGTATGTTAATGTTGTTTGTATACTATGCTTCGCATAACTAACACCTGATGTCCTCTACAAAGGACACACAATAAAACAAAAATGAAAATATATTTTTTTAGTTTTTGTTAGTCATTATGTTTACCACCCTAAAGACTTGTGTGATCAATATTTTTGAAACCTTTTTCTTTCTGGGTCTTAGGAGGATTTATACTTGTTTTCCACCTTTTCCCACACATTTCCCAATTTGGGATGAATGAGATAGATGGATAGATGGGGTAGGCAGGCAGGCAGTAGGCAAATTGGGAAATGTGTGGAAAACAAGTATAAACATAATACAATTAAATACAAATAAAAGCAATAAACAGGAATATAGATAAACAGTAGAAAGGATCACGATGAATATTACAACATTTAATGTAGCCTTACTGTGGAGGCTGACCTAAATACGGTGCTTTTCTACAGATAACCTTACCACTGCAATGGTAAGGTAAAACTAGGCCGATTAATAAGATGGGAAGTGCTTTGTATCTTTGACCCGCTTGAATGAATACACAACAAATATGAAGAAAGAGTTATCTCTGGGGCTACTTCGCTGCCAGCTGTAGCCCCCCGGGACCTGGAAGTGGCGTGGCCTAAATACTTCAACATCCATGCATAGGAATGTGCTCGAAATATGCTGTATCTAACAAATAAACTAACACAAACTAACTGTATCACTATAACATGATGATGATGATAAAGAATGCACCTAACATACAGCTGTTCGTTAAAGTAATACAGAAACGGCACATTAAACAAACAATCATGCTCTTACCTTGAAATGCGGAAATGTCGTCATCAGCAGGCCATCACGTGGTTTCCGAAAAATAACCGAGTGACACGAGCAGATTTCGGTCGAGACCGGCGGAAAGTTTGTCTCAAAACTCTTGTGTGTGTAAAAAGACGATCCACAAGCAGAGATTTGAGATCCACAAGCGCATTTTTGGTTGACAAATACAAAATTGATTGACAAATGCCTGATCGGAAGTTGTCAATGTTAAAGAGATATTCACAAATTCCTTTTGTTTATTTGTAAATTAATTGTAGTATTCACAAAAAAAAAATTGTATTTGTGAAAATATTTTGCGTATTTGCAGGTCTGTTTTACATTTGCACATTTATTAATGAGTTTGCAAATCTTTTAAATACATTTGTGGATGGTGATTTACATTTACAAATAACATATTTACACACAAATTATTTTTATGTTCACACAAATAATTATGAGACAAATTTAAGCCTATATAGTCTCCACTTCTCCGTCCCCTCTTTCCTAGAGCTGAGCATCTCGGAGCAATGGCTCATAAATCCTGAGGCCTTTCAGCAAAGTCTTTATTAGTTACACTTTTATTAATTACACAGGTACAGTTTCTCAACATTTCCTCATACTCTCTTCAGTCGAATCACTCAACACCCACTTTAGCTGTTCCAGAATGGGAAGATGTATCCCTTTAATTCTGTTTTTAACTTGACAGGCTCTGTGAAGGTTCACAGAGTTTCTCTTCCTTTTTATGTACAGTAGCTGAATAATGCTTAGTTTTAAGTCTTACAATAACTCATCTTACTGCGATTCTTGTCAGATCGTCTCTAATTCTTAATCCTACTTTTGATGTTGTGATGCTTATTAGCCAGGAAAACATAATCATTTTCAGTTTTTCATTGTCAGAGACAACAATTACCTTTTAGTGAATGTAATTAGAAATGTTACAATCTGCTAATGAAAGTCTTATATGAAATGAACAGTAGTTGACAGCCAAAGAAGATATATGTCCAACACTGACTATAGACCTAAAAGTGAGTGGAAAACGTGGAAAACCAAAATGGCTGGAAACACTTACAGGCCATTCTCCTCAACTGTTTCAATCTACAAATAAACTCCACAGAATTTTACAAAGCTGTGTAGAAGTGAAAAGAAAAAGAGATGGGGGGGGGGGGGGGGGGGAGGGACAACTGACCTTTAATTTGTCTTTCTCATGCTATGTGCATTTACATTCATATGATGTACACTTCTATAAACTTCCACTGATTTCACTAAAGACTATTGTGGTCACTACAGAGGTACAATTATATATTTCATAAAATAATATAATTCAATAATGTCATCTGTATTATAAAATAAATGGGCTTCTAGCATGATCAAACTGTAGGATCATATTAACGTCTTCAAAAAAGCGCTAGGTAAAGTTGATCTAATGCCAAGTTTTGTCTTCTGAAAGAATTCAGTTAAAACTCAGCATATAACATCAGAAAATGTTTGCAGAACCTAATGGTAATATTATCTTATTTGGGACATATTATCTTCATTTCAGGTTCATATTAGTATGTAGTGTCTCTACCGGGACATGTCTCCATGGTTTAAGGTTCAAAAAGCTCTTTCTTTTTCTCATACTGCCTGTGCTGCAGCACCTCTTTTCACCCTCTGTCTGAAACCACAGCCCTGACCTATAACCAATCAGTCTGCTCTGATTGGTTAGCTGGCCGGCTCTGTTGTGATTGGTCAACCGCTTAGAGCAAGTCACATACAATGTGTGTGTGAGTGGACTAGTACGTTGGTGTTCTGATCAGGGGAGTACAGGTTCAAACCCTACTGCAGTCAGCATGTCGTTGTGTCCCTGGGCAAGACACTTGACCCCAAATTGCTCCTGTGGGGATTGCCCACAGTATTGAATGTATGTAAGTCGCTTTGGATAAAAGCGTCTAACAAGTAACATGTAATGTAATGTAATGTAATTGTAATGAGTCATTTATGGATGGAACTTTGCCCCCCACATGGGTCAATCATTTTTTAAGTGGTGTTTAATGTACAATATATATCTTTTTAGAAGCAATACAAAACACTCACAGCCACAATGGACTTCAAGTAGGAGTAGGATTGTTGCCTCAGTTCCTGTTTTCACAGTTTTTGGAGTTTAATACTTAGCAAAGGTAAGTGATTGTTTAACACATTATTGTACAATTATGAGTCTCAAAATATCAAGCAACACACTTGTGGTCAACTTTTATTCCTGTCTTGGCATCAGATTGCGAATAGGTTTCAGGTCTCATTAAGCTAAACAATGCAGTTGTTGTGACAGTAAACTCTGGCTGTGCTGAAGACTATTTTTATCTCGGAACACTGAAGTAAAATGAAGCCAATACTTTTTGGATGGAGATTGTGGATGAATCTGAGGCTAACTAAGAAAAGTGTAGTCAAATAATTGAGTTTTGACCTCATGCTAGGATCTGAACACTTGCCATGCAGACTGCTGTCAACCTGAATGGAAACTTTGTAGTTGATGTTCAAACCAACGAGTGTAGAACGCTTCAAGTTGATTATATTTTTAGTGCAGCTGGAATGAGACAGTGTAAACAAAATATATTTTCAAGATATTCTAAGAAGTTTAATGATGTTTTCAAGCAAAGTCAGAGACATGAAGTTTGGCAAAACAAAGACTGGACGTTAGATAGACTGTTTGTGTTTCTTGAAGTTAAAAAGTAATGACATAATTATGCTAGACAGGGAGCCTATATGCTACCAAGTCAGAAAATAATCAGCAGTGAAGACAAAATACGATGTAGTGGTAGCTCCTTCTTCCAAACGTAGCCCTCTTTGACGATATACTACAAGCTGGGTAATCACAGGCCTGTTTTATTGAGGTACCTAAGAGGCCGTTTACGCTGCTGTATAATAGCCAGTAAACAGCATAAACAGTCAAAGGAAATTGTTATTGCATCGGTAATTTTCAGACACCTTGATTTTATAGATCCCAACTCAAGCACTACACCATAAACGGGGTTTATGAACCATTTTATCAGTGATTAAAAACAAATAGGTTAATTGAGATTTTAATCTTTTACGAGCATGTTTTATCAAGTTATTGTCTTAGCGGCAACATGGAGTTTAAATTGCATACATTTCATGATTATAATACATTTCATTGCATTTAGCTTACGTTTTACCAAAAGCAACTTAAAATATGTGATATAAACCATAAAGATACAAACTCAGAAATACAAGAAAAGTGCAGATATATTCACTCTAAATAAGCCAAACCATGTTACAGTAAGTGCTGATGCATTAGTTTGAAATGGGCTAAACTTCTTAAGTGCTCTATTATTTTATTAGTTTTGTTATTCAAAATGGGCCCTTTTAATCTTTTATGGGCTTTCCCTTTCATGTAGTGTGTTGTATAGGTTTCTTTTACATGTACATGGTCTGCTCTGATTGGTTAGCTGTCCGGCTCTGTTGTGATTGGTCAATCACAACAGATCTTGTTTGTTTTATTTCTTCTTCAGTTTAAGGAATTAGCATAGAAAATAAGACAATAAAAGACACACAAAAGTGCTGAAAACCAACGATTGAAGATCTAAAATTAAAACTTTGCCAAATGGCCCGCTGTGCTCGAGAGACAGTCTTATGTAGCTGTTTCCCTTGGTGGTGCTTGGCTAGATTAGCATCACAGAATCATGAGCTGTGACATAAGAATGCGTACAAAACCTGTGCATAGCAGTTGCTTCTGAATGAAACAAGAGACACAGTGAAATTACTGGAACCTAACAGATCCCAGTACATTCACACACAAAATCCCCTACTGACCGATTTATCGTTATTTATCGTTAGTCGTTGCATGAGTGTGTGTGTTAGTGTGTGTGGCCTCTCTTACATAAGAGTACAGTATTAGGATTTAAACAACAGCATTTGAAATGTAATCTGTTTCCCATACATTGGAGAACCAAGGGCTAACCTTAATCTTTTGTAAATTGAAGAAAGACCGGACACACATGAGAATAAGTGGTGAAGGGAATAAAGAGACCAAATTCAAGCAGGGGGGCAATAAGAGCTCCAAGAAGGGCTGAAACCCTGCCTAGAAAAACCTAGATTACCAACCAAATCATTGATGCAAATAAAACTATTTAGTTTAATGGTTTTATTTTTGGCCCATACTAATATTAGGTGCAATTTAATTGAAATTGAAAAATGGTCGAATATAGGACTGCACAAATTAGAAAAATCAACAAATTGCAATTCTTTTTGAATAACATTGCCATTACGATATGCTAGGGATTAATAATTTGTACATCACTATTCTTGTATCATTGAAAAATATATCTTTACAAGATAATACATTTTGTTTTAGTTCTATTGGCTAGCGCTCCAACACATTGTACTTTATAGTCTCAGGGGAGGTACATCTCTAAGCGATTGACCAATCACAACAGAGCAGGCCAGCTAACCAATCAGAGCAGACTGGGCTCTGGTTTCAGACAGAGGGTGAAAATAGGTGCTGCAGCACAGACAGTATGAGAAAAATAAAGAGCTGTTTGTCCATTAAAGCATGAAGACATGTCACAGTAGAGGCACAGAGTATACATAAGAACCTGAACAAACTTAATAGAGCCTTTTAACATATATGCTTCATGCAATTTTAATATTGCACTAGTCCGTATTGCGTTTTCAATAACATTTTGATATTTGGGCAGCTCTATGAGAATAGTAAATTCAGTAATATATATGAATAGTTGCAGCCATCGCTCCAAGCAATACAACAAATGCAGAATATGAATATCTTCTCTTATCCTTTGAAATATTTTGTGCTCCATTTTTTTTAGATAAATCTGTGTCTGTCTCTGCTTTCTATTATCCAATAAAGGCATAACACATATCCTCCCTTAAGCTTCTTTCCCAGCTCCTTCACAATTGTTGCAGTTGCTTCCCACCTTTGTGCACAGAGAGGGGAGTGTGTGTCCTGTTTAATGAACATGAAAGGCAGGGTGGAGTATACCAGGTGAAACCAGAGGCAGACTGTACAGTACAGTGTTCTTTGCTCTGTCTGAGTCATTATCAGGCAGCTGAACTGCAGTGAACCTCAGAACAGCAGCTGTTAAACAGCCGACGAGCTTCCTACTGCAGCGCTGTTTGTTTGCTTGTTCTGCCTTTTAGGAGAAGATACACTGAATCATTTCATGTCGACCACACAAACCTCCCATTGAAGGAATACACACTACATGCATGCAATCTCTAACACACGTACACACACACGCTGCACAGATGGCCAAGACATAGACACACGCAATCACAGGCATGCTCTCACACACACAGGGAATAAAGGAGGAATGGTGACCCAACCGGATCTACCACCAGGGCTTCCTGAGTGGACACCCAGGGGTCGAGCATGGCAGTGGGCCCTGGCAAATTGGTCTTCAAGCAACAATGAAAAAAGTTCTAACTAACTAATGTTTGTTAAGAATACCAAATATAAAAGAGCTATGATGATTTATAAATGTGGATACTTTACTAAGAGTGTTTAATAGGCACAATTCAAATAGGTCTGTTTTCTAAGGTAGATAGTGTCAAAAAATGTACTGTTCATACATTTGGGTATTTATAATGTAGTTTTTAAGTAAATTTGTATTGATCTACCAATTTGGATACATATTTGTGAAGTCTGGATAACAGATTATTTCGATGCCAACATTCTGAAACCGTGAACGTACTTGTTTTTTCTAGTACCAGATGTACCAGGAGATCCTCCCTTTGTTCCATTGACACATTCATAGTTTACTGTTAACTCACTATCAATGCACCCAGATGACGTAACCAATTGGTTGCCTGCACGCAATATTTTGAAATTCAAATCCGACTTGAAATTGGAAGGTGGCGAGCTAGTTAGCATTAGCTTTTAGCATCCAGTGGAGAGTTCTGCTTGGCTAAAACAAAGCTAATAGTTACAGTTAAAAGAGGGAGGCTCCATTAAGTTGCCTTAAAGCTGTATTTAATTTTAAAAAATGGCTTTGGCAAAGGTGAATTACAATGTTATTAGGATGTGTAAACTTTAAATGTAATCTTGTAAAATGTAGTTGTTGTAGTTAAAAAACGTAGTTGTTCGGAGGAGACATTTTCACAGCAATATAAATCTATATTTTGAAGGGAATCATGACCCATTTAACATCCTAACAAAGACCAGAATACAAACATAAGAAAATGTGCATTAAAGTGCATTGGAGATATGAATTGTTTTAACCAAAAACTTGATGTTATATCAAGAAATTGAATGAATTATTATACAAAGACTTAAAAATAATATTGTTCTGTAATCAAACTTGTGATTTGGACACGTAATATTGAATAACTATAGGGCTGAATCTAATCATGGTTGTTATCAAATATAATTTGAGTAGTCGTAGTAGTAACTACTGACTATTTCTATGGATGCATAGATACATTTTCTTTGAGCCACTTTCTGGTGAAAGAGTTCTATGTTCCTCTCTGAAGAACCAACACCTTACCGTGGTAGAGAGGTTTGTGTGCCCTGATGAACCTGGGGGCTGTGTTGTCTGGAACCTTGTGTTCCTGGTAGGGTCTCCCATGGCAAATTGGTCTCAGGCAAGGGGCCAGACTAAGATTGGTTCAAAAGATCTCATGAAAGAAAAACCAAGAAGTGAGGATACCCGGCCCGGGGGAAGCCCAGGGTCCCCTTTTGGAGCCAGGCCCAGAAGCAGGACTTGACGGCGAGCGTCTGGTGGCCGGGCTTGCCACGGAGCCCGGCCGGGCACAGCCCGAAAAGGCAACGTGGGCAACATCTCCGCTTCTCTGTCCCGCGGGCCCACCACCTACGGGAAACAGCGATGGGGTCGTGTGCGCTGCCAGAAGGGCAGTGAAAGCAGAGGGTCTCGACGGACCAGACCCGGGCGACAGAAGCTGGCTTTGGGGACGTGGAACGTCACCTCTCTGGAGGGGAAGGAGCCGGAGCTTGTGCGGGAGGTGGAGCGTTACCAGTTGGATCTGGTTGGGCTCTCCTCTACGCACAGCGTCGGCTCTGGAACCTTACTTCTGGATAGGTGTTGGACTCTATTCTTCTCCGGAGTTGCTCAAGGTGTGAGGCGCCGGGCGGGTGTGGGGATACTCACAAGTCCCCGGTTGGGTGCTTCGTTGTTGGGGTTTACCCCAGTGGACGAGAGGGTGGCCTCCCTACGCCTGCGGGTTATGGGGGGGAAAACTCTGACTGTTGTGTGTGCTTATGCAACAAACAGCAGTTCAGAGTATACAGCCTTCTTGGAGACCCTGGAAAGAGTCCTGTATGGGGCTCCTGAAGGGGACTCTTTAATCTTGCTGGGAGACTTCAACGCACATGTGGGCAATGATGGAGACACTTGGAGGGGCGTGATTGGGAGGAACGGCCCCCCTGATCTGAACCGGAGTGGTGGTTTGTTACTGGACTTCTGTGCTAGTCATGGATTGGCCATGACAAACACCATGTTCAAACATAAGGATGCTCATAAGTGTACGTGGTACCAGAGCACCCTAGGCAGAAGGTCCATGATGGATTTCGTTATCGTATCATCGGACCTGTGGCTGTATGTTTTGGAAACTCGGGTAAAGAGAGGGGCGGAGTTGTCAACTGATCACCATCTGGTGGTGAGTTGGGTCGAGTGGCGGGGGAAGCCTCTGGATAGACCTGGTAAGCCCAAACGTGTAGTTCAGGTGAACTGGGAACGTCTGGAGGAGGCCCAAGTTTAGAATGCCTTCAACTCACACCTCCGGCGGAGCTTTTCGGGCCTTCCTGTGGAGGTTGGGGACATTGAACCAGAGTGGTCGGTGTTCAAAGCCTCTATTGCCGAAAGCCGCGGCGGGAGCTGTGGTCTCAAGGTCTTAGGTGCCTCAAGGGGCGGTAACCCTCAAACCCCCTGGTGGACACCGGTGGTAAGGGAAGCCGTCCGACTGAAGAAGGAGGCCTTCAGGGATTTGTTATCCCGTGGGACTCCCGAGGCAGTTCCAAGGTACCGACAGGCCCGAAGGGCAGCAGCCTCAGCCGTGGCCGAGGCAAAGCAGCGGGTGTGGGAGAAATTCGGAGAAGACATGGAAAAGGACTTTCGAGCGGCACCAAAGTTGTTCTGGAAAACTGTCCGACACCTCAGGAGGGGGAAGCAGGGAACCATCCAAGCTGTGTACATTAAGGATGGGACGTTGTTGACCTCAACTGATGGAGTGTTAGGGCGTTGGAAGGAACACTTTGAGGAACTCCTGAGGCAGAGCTGGAGTATGACGGGGGATCAACACCAATCTCCCGGGGGGAGGTCACTGAGGTCGTCAAACAACTCCACAGTGGCAAAACCCCGGGAGTGTATGAGATCCGCCCAGAAATGCTGAAGGCTCTGGGTGTTGAGGGACTGTCATGGTTGACATGTCTCATCAACGTTGCGTGGAATGCGGAAACAGTACCGAAGGAGTGGCAGACCGGGGTGGTGGTTCCCCTTTTCAAAAAGGGGGATCAGAGGGTGTGTGCCAATTACAGAGGCATCACACTACTCAGCCTCCCCGGGAAAGTTTACTCTAAGGTACTCGAAAGGAGGGTCAGGCCGATTGTCGAACCTCAGATTGAGGAGGAACAATGCGGATTCCGTCCTGGTCGTGGAACGACGGATCAGCTTTTTTTCTCTCGCAAGGATCCTGGAGGGGGCCTGAGAGTATGCTTATCCGGTCTACATGTGTTTTGTAGACTTGGAGAAGGCGTATGACCGAATTCCCAGGGAGTTACTGTGGGAGGTGCTGCGGGAGTATGGGGTGAGGGGGTCTCTACTCAGGGCCATCCAATCTCTGTACTCCCAAAGCGAGAGCTGTGTCCGGGTCCTCGGCAGTAAGTCGGACCCATTTTCGGTGAGGGTTGGCCTCCGCCAGAGCTGCGCTTTGTCACCAATTCTGTTTGTAATATACATGGATCGGATTTCGAGGCGTAGTCGTGGGGGAGGGGGTCTGCAGTTCGGTGGACTAAGGATTGCACCACTGCTTTTTGCAGATGATGTGGTTCTAATGGCTTCATCGGTCTGCGACCTTCAGCACTCACTGGATCGGTTCGCAACCGAGTGTGAAGCGGCTGGGATGAGGATCAGCACCTCCAAGTCTGAGGCCATGGTTCTCAGCAGGAAACCGATGGACTGTCCACTCCAAGTAGGGAATGAATCCTTACCCCAAGTGAAGGAGTTCAAGTATCTCGGGGTCTTGTTCTCGAGTGAGGGAACAATGGAGCCTGAGATGGGCCGGAGAATCGGAGCAGCGGGGGCGGTACTGCAGTCCCTTTACCGCACCTTTGTGACGAAAAGAGAGCTGAGCCAGAAGGCAAAGCTCTCTGTCTACCGGGCCATTTTCGTTCCTACCCTCACCTATGGTCATGAAGGATGAGTCATGACCGAAAGAACGAGATTGCGGATACAAGCGGCCGAGATGGGTTTTCTCCGCAGGGTGGCTGGTGTCTCCCTTAGTGATAAGGTGAGAAGTTCAGTCATCCGGGAGGGACTCGGAGTTGAACCGCTCCTCCTTCGCGTCGAAAGGAGCCAGTTGAGGTGGTTCGGGCACCTAGTTAGGATGCCACCTGGGCGCCTCCCTAGGGAGGTTTTCCAGGCACGTCCAGCTGGGAAGAGACCAAGGGGTAGACCTAGGACCAGGTGGAGGGATTATATCTCTTTGCTGGCCTGGGAGCGCCTTGGAATCCCCCAGTCAGAGCTGGTTGATGCTGCCAGGGAAAAGAAAGTTTGGGGCTCTCTGCTGGCACTGCTGGCACTGCTGGCACTGCTACCCCTGCGACCCGACCACGGATAAGCGGGAGAAGAAAGATGGATGGATGGAGTTCTATGTTCAGATTGTTCTTGTGCAAAATGTAATCACATGTTGCTAATATATTTTTCCGTCAAGACAGCATTACTTCACTATAGTTACTTAAAATACATTTAAGCTGGTCGCTACCCCAGTTCACCTTTTTTCAATGATGCAATTGATCCTGACTAATCTTTTTTTGTGTCTGCATTTCACACCCCGCAATATTTCTGGCCTCTTTAATTTTGTGCCTTGGCATTCAGTTGAAAGAGCTCTGACTGTGCAAAATGCTGTTCTCATGTATTTTTTGTGGATCATTTTTATTGGTAACAAATTATTTATTTTTCCTGGGAATGAGGTGATTTGTTACAGGTCCACTTTTTGCTGAGACCCCTGTTAACCCTCCAACTGTGCAAAAACCGAACAATTTGTGCTTACACAAACACAAACAGACACACACACTCACTCACATTTGTTCACTTTCAAAAAATGTGGTCAAGTTCATAAACATAAAAACTGGCTTTCTTTCACAGACATGCTCTTAGACACCCAGAGGAATTTACTGCAAGGACCCCACACTGCGCTCCATCTTGATAAATAAAAGTTTTGCCATGCCCTCTTAGTCTGCAGATTTTAAGAAGGTGTCAAATAGCTTGTTTTCCTACTGCAGGAGCCAGAGATCATACATTTTGTGACTGACCAACAAAATATCATCAAACTCTCAAAAATGCCTTGTGGTTAAAGCTGATTTTTAGCTACACTCAAACTGTGACTAAATAAGATTAGGATTGTGGTTGATGCTCAGTCCAACATTTGGTCCAGTGAGATCTCTACAACTATTGCGTTGATGCAGGCACTAATGATACCTATAGATTAAACCATAATGACTCTGGTTGTTGCATTCAAATGTATGTTGTTTCAACACATCTACATGTTGTCCAACACTTTGGTTTCTCACAGGAAACCTCCCAGAATTCCTGTTTAGCTACCATGCAATATGAGCTATGTATGTCGGTGTAGAACTGAGCTTGACAAGCAGAGTCTTAAATATCTTGGAAAGGCCACCATTCTTATATAAAGCTTATTGATTAGGTATCAAATTGGCCTTTTGTCTGCCGCCTTCTATCAAACTAGATTTTATATTTTAGGCCCACTTGTTGAAATAATCGGAGAGTTTTTTCTCAATGCTGGCCAATTTTGGTTGGTTCATCACTTTTGGTTGGTTCATCACTTCTGATTGGTTCATCACTTTTGATTGGTTCATCGCGTTTGATTGGTTCATCGTGTTTGATTGGTTCATCGCGTTTGATTGGTTCATCCTATAATATGTTGACAATTCTATATGGATTAAGACATTTTAAAACATATATATCCATAGTCCACAGAGGATGAATCTAAATGACAATGATGATCCCAATCAACATGTTTAAATAGTTAGTTTATAATGAAATATATCCATAGTGTTGGATGTATATTTCCAAAATGTCATACTCAAATTCAGGATGCTCAGAGGATAAATTGTAATAACTTTGCGTAGACTTAATCTTAAACCACCTCTTTGCCTACAGCCTCACAGAGCAGCTTGGACTCGTGAACGTGTAGTCTTGTACATCCTTCAGTACTTTGTTTTCTGATGTGTGACAATCATAACTGTGTGCTGCAGGGATGACATGGTTTTGTAGGCAAACACTGAAGGTCGCATTGCACTGGTTCCCTAGCGTAGTGGTATTTTAGTCATTCGCTTTGGCTGAATAAAATGGAATTCTTAACAGAACCACCTTTATTAAGACGTTTAAAAGCTTAAAAATGTGTGAGTGGGGTAGTAACTGAGATATTTCAAAAACCCTATCCTTTATTAACCAAAAACCCATTGACTTTGAGAGGAGGGAAACAAAAGTGCAAAACAGAGACTCATTTCAGGGTTTTTTTTACTTATTCCTCCACACTTTCATTGGCTCTTTTCTAATGACAGGGGTTTCAACTAAAAGCAGCATTTTAATGCAAAGCTTCAGGATACTCATTACAATGCATTTACTAATGAGTACCCTACTCCACCTCTAAATTATCCATTCACCATTCTCTTAACTACAGTGTGTTCAAAGTAAAGCCGGCATGATTGACAGGTGTCCTATAGTTAAAGGCACAGAACACCTTTCCACAACACTGCTTAGTAGCCCCGTCATTTACCCACTATTATTCCAATAAACATCAACACCAGGATGGAAAAGTCATGTTGACCTGACAGCAGACTCCCATTTCCATTGCCCCAGATCTGTTTGTGGGTACATAAGAGAGACAGCCCATATAATCACAATACGTAACACCTGCAAGCCTTTTCTCTCCACACCGAGCACAGGCTGACCGTCAATAGATTTGCTTGTTTGAAACCTGAGTTGGGCTTTTTTTCTCAGGACAATGAATAGAGTTTGGTTGGAAAGC